>NC_056746.1:1076422385-1076482385 GCF_019279795.1 Protopterus annectens
AATGTCATAACAAAATTCTACCTAGGGTATTCAGCGTGACATTCTAACTAAGTCCATGAATGAAGTCCTTATTTCCATAGAAGATAGATCTAGATGGCACAACTTGGTAGATGAACCTACAAAAACTCTTGTCATTTTGTGTTATTGGTACAGTACATATGGCTCCAGCATGGTGATCATTTGAAATACTGAGAATTACAAGCCCTGGAATATGGAGACTGAATGACAGAAAATGCAGACTTACATATATTAAGTCCAGGATTGCTAGTTCTCTGAATATTTTCTTTTCCAAGATGTATAGAGATCTTAGAGTTGGAGTAGATAAGTTCAGGAGGTGTGAGGGATATGCAGGAGGCTTGCCTTCCTTCAAAAAACAAAATTTACAGGAGAGAAGTAATGTTCATTATTTACATTTCTCCTGCATTTTCAGTCTTTTTTTTTTGCAATTTTGGAACTCGGCATTATGAGTCTCAGCATTTCAATAGAGAGTCCTCTGTTATCTCCTCAAGAGTAACTTTCTAGACCAATGCATATAAAATTATTGAGTGTAGCTGATAACTTCAGTGCTCTGCTTGTAGCCAAAGAACAAAAATCTATCACGTAACCCAATAAAATCATGAGCAGTCCTGCAAGCTCTGCACAATAAACCATGACCTAAGAGAATGCAAAATAAGAACGCCACAGGATTCCTTGTCAATCGTCCAAGGTTTACAAGGAGATCTATCAGATGGCATAAATACAGTTTAAAAATTGCACAGGATGTGAGACCTGAGAGAACTAATATGCTGCCCAAAAATACAGCTGGTCCTGCAGTTAAATGTCAGTTTTAAAAAAGCTTATCCACGTACTGTGCTTTTCTCTTTGAAGGGAATTCGCTATAAAGCTTTGAATGCTGAACAATCTTAACATATTTACAACAAATCTGATTAAATATAAGTCTTAATTTGTGTATCAGGTGGTAATAAAATAAAAGTTATATGTTGGTAGGGGTTTCAGATTTGGTGAACAAATAAATTGCAATTAATGTTCATAATATTGATTATGGCTGCAGCAGCCTTAGCCATACTGGTTATATCCTGCCAAGGATATAACAGCCAGCCAGCGCCCAAAGCTTCAGGGCACCTTCCACGTCTAGGCGCTTGAGCTGAGCGGACTAAAAGGCAAGACTGAGCATCAAGCCCTTCAGAGCTTTACTACTGCTGAAGAATGCACTCCTCTAGGGTAGATGGCTAGCTTGGTGCTGTTTCTTTGCTGGACAGGTAAGTTCCCTTTGGGGAACAACCTTTTATCTTCTAAATATTGTTTGTGTTTAAGCACTTTCCTCTTCAGGAATGTGATTTTAAAGGTAGGAGTTTTGTGTTTTAAAGGACTATCATGAGACTGTATTGTATTTTTAAAACAGAGTGCTTTTTCCCATCAATTTAAAAGTTGTGGAAAGTAACTGAAAACTATTTTTTCTGTGTAGAAATTGTGTTCATTATACATTTTTGGGGCTGGCAAAGTGTTTTAAAGACATGTAGTTTTTACCGGTATTTGTCTTCTCTGGTAAAGAGGCACCAAACTACCAGCCCCATAGTCAGTCCTTCTTCCAGCCACACAAAGAAAAACTTAAGCAAACAGCCTTTGCCACAACAGCAGGCTAGTAACTTGCCTCAGCCACATATGAGTGACTCTGATGTGACCATTTGTTCCACCTGAGACCACTCATCTTTTACCCCGGACCCCACTGGTGTAGACCTATAGGCACTATGGACTGGAAATGGCAAAAACCAACACAAGACAAATCGCAAACCAACACACTGGAAAAAAAACACACAGGATGCAACAGAGTAGCAATAAAATACTGTTTTTACTCAACCATTTAGTGCTTTCATCCTCAGTAATATGGACTTCATCAGAATACAGATTGCATAATGCACTTGATTTGAATACACTGCAAACCCCTCCCATTTTTTAATTGATCAATTACCAAAAATAATTTAAAAATATATGCATAAAAATGCACATTGTGCTGAAAAATGTTCGTAAATTACAGTTTAAAAATCTTCAATGAAATAACAAATATACTAAATTACTAATGAATAATATGTTAATAAAACACAGTTATACAATTTAGCTATAAATACACAAGTAAATAAATTAATAAATAAACTTACTAATGGCAGCCTAACACTTAAAATATATAGTTTAATACAATGAAATGGTTTAAAAAACACATGAATAAATATTACTGTTGCTGTATAATATACGAACTATTTATGCATATAACAAAATAATGTGGACATAGAGATTACAGAAAAAAGCAGCTTTTAATTTAATAAGCTGCTGATAGATACTGTTTCCTTGAGACCAGGACTTGTAGTGTCATTTGTTTTTAGCTGCCATTTAAGTTATTGTCATTCTATAACATCTTCCTTTGGTCCCCTCCTCTCTGTTCTAAGTCAACATGATTTATCACTGTAAACTTGAATGAGTGGGTGTGGTTGTCCTTGAGATGCTTATACAAAGCATCACATTCATCTTTCCTTATGATCCCATATAAATGTTGGTAAATTCTGGTTCTAAAGCTCCTAACAGTTTTTCCTATATAAAATGCATTACAAGTCTGGCATAAGGCTATATATACCACTCCCTTGCTCCCACAAAAATATTTATAGTTAATGGTTGTTGCCTATAATTAGCCAGGGTAACTGCAGAACCTTCCAAAATAGATTTACATTGTGAACAATGTCCACATTTACTAATTTTTCCATTGTCATTAGTGAACTTACCATGCTCAAGTAGCATCTAAAACCTATATCTTTATATATCTTTTTTGTACACTATAATAGGGGCACGCGTGTCCAACAATGGACAAAGTATCTTGGTCAAGTCCAAATGTACTCCATCTTTTTTAATAAAATTGACTGAATATCACAAAATTGTGTGTTGAAAGATAAATCACATGCTTTTTTATAGAAAGCTTCTATCTATTGGTTGCAGTAATTGACTCCCTAGACATTCTGTCATTAACAGCTCCCAACAAGGACTTAAAATAACCTGTGATTCTCTTTGCCAAAAATTCACCAAATATGTCTGATAAAAATGTATCAGAATAACCTCAACTATCTACCATAGTTCTCAATTGTTCACTTTCATTCTGGAATTCACTATCACTCCATACCATACGGGCATGTTTAATACATTGCCCCTTGACTAGTGTTTTTTTTTTATGAATAGGGTGCAAGCTATCAAAATGTATTAGGGAATTTGAATAAGTGGGTTTACAGTATATGGTGGATTCAAAACTACATTTTTTTCTTTTTGTATAAAGTCACATCTAAATAATTAACTTTGTCACCCCGTACATCCATAGTAAATTTAATAACGTCTGTAGTTGAATGCAAGTTATGAAAAAATTTGTTTAACCTTTCAAGGCTATTATTCCAAAAGAGTATAAGATCATCTAGGAACTGCCCAAATTCAAAATGATGTCACTTTGCAACTTGTTACCTTTTCTTCCTCTTCCAAGATTCCTGGTAACACTGGTGTTAAAAATGTTTATCATCACATTCCTATTCATCCAGTCATCAGATATTTCTTAAGGCTTTATTTGTCTGGATCACAATATCAGTTCTCTGCCTTACCCTTTGGGACCACCCACTGTTCCAAGAGTGTTTGCAAAGTATCTAGCTCCAGTTATATATCATTGCAGGCTACAGGGTATCCACATTTTCCATATTTAGATGACTTGCTTATCTTTGCAGAGTCTTTTCCAAATTGTCAGGAATCCCTCTCTCAGATGAACAAGCTCTTACACAAGCTAGGATTCCAAAAGAACATTAAAAATGTCTTTTTGAGTCCTTCACACAAGACTTTGTTCCTGAGATGTCAGCTAGACATGCCAGTTCAAAGAGCTTTTATTCCACAGGAAAAATAGATCTAAATCTAGATCTACTTCCAAGCTTTTCCACTCAAACTTTGTCCCCTGGAGGATATACCTCAGCATTTTGAGTCTCATGGATTCTATGATTCTCATGATACTCCTGGCAAGACTCCACATGAGAAAGATAAAGTGGTATCTGAAGTCTTCTTGGTCTCAGTAGCAACACCCTTTGTCTTGCCTCCTCTTCTTCCTCTCTGTTCCAAACCAGTCAGTCACCACAGATGCCTTGGACTTTCCTTGGGGATCAGTTTCAGGATGGATAAAGTGTAGGGTGTGTGGGACACCAAGGACAGACACAAGCACATAAATATCAAGGAGATGCTTGTCCTGATCAAGGCACTCAATTCTATGAATCATCTTTGGTCCCTGGGATCTCTTTAAGTTGTTCCAGATGATACCACAATCACGTGGTATATCAGCAAGCAGGAGGGAACCAGGTCATCCTCCAATTGCATACTAGCCATGATAGCTTGGGATATAGCTTCATAGCACAATCTCACTCAGCAGGCATATTATATTCCATCAGAGCAAAATTATGTAGCAGGCAAGCTGAGCAGTACCAGGGCAGGTCCTCACGAATGGAAACAAGATCAGGAGGCCTTCCAAGATTTGATCCATCTGTGGGTTTTCCTCAAGTAAACCTCATTATCTCCTCTCTGAACAATAAACTGGGTATATTTTGTTCTAGGACTCCAGGCAAGAAGGCTTGGAAGATGGATGACTTTTCTTTTCCTCAGACAGGAATGTTCCTGTATGTTTTCCCACCCTTTCCACTAATATTCAGGGTAGGTTCATAGGGTCATAGGTGGGTATAAGTCTATCTGCCCAAAGGCATTTATAAGCCTATCCAGAATGTGTTGGCTTTCGCCACCCCCTTAGATTAGTTCCCTGTGCCTCTGTCCAGCAGAGCCACTGAAGTGATCCCTGAGGTAAACTTTCTTCTTCCCATCCACTCATCAAGGTTTCTTTTGAAGAGTGTTAGCAAGGAGCTCTGCCTAATGTAGATTGGGATCTTGTTCCAAAGCATGGGAAGTCTCTGGGACAAGAATCTATCCCTCCAGCACGTCCTATTTATTGTTATGGTGAGGTTTAGATCCCTAGAGTGTGTGGCTCGAGGGGATAAGGTTTTCTTTAGGTGGAGCATGTCCATCAATTCTGGGTTGGACATGGCCTTGTATGTCAGGCAGAGATCACCTCTGAGTAGGCGGTATGCAACCGAGTACAACTGGAGTTTCTTCAGTCGAGTTGCATAGGGCATCTGTTTGAAGCCATTGATCCACTTGGTGAGGTACTTCTGTGGTCTTTCCAGCTGTTGCAGGTGTCTTGTAAGGTACATCCCAAATGGGGTGTTGTACTCTAAGATGGGTCTGATGACTGATGAGTAGAGGGATACAATTACCTCTTTTGATCTGGATGCAAACCCTTTTGTGATTATGTGGGCCACCGAGAAGGATTTTCTAACCACTTTGGCAATGTGATTATCAAAGGTGAGATTACTATCTACTTGGGTCCCCAGATTCCTTATTACATCTTCTGTATTTAGGGGACTACCACCTATGTGGTAGTTTGTGGGTACTTTATTTTTTCCAAAGGGGATGACTATGCACTTTTTGGCATTTAGCTTGAGGCCATGATTTTGACACCAGGTATCCGTCTCAGTGACACCCTTTTGGAGGATGTCTGTGTCAGCCGGAGAGTCAATTATAGCCCCTAGTTTGCAGTCATCTGCGAACTTGGTCAGCCATAGTCCTCCTGTGCTTGACTGTACCTCTGAGAAGTATATGCCTAACAGGAGGGGTCCTAGGACTGAGCCCTGGGGAACGCCACTTGTAAACAGTTTAGAGTCCCGCTCCCACAACTCTCACCATGTGGGTTCTGTCTGTGAGCCAGTTGGCAACCCATCTTGTGATGTAGGGGTTTATATTCAGGCTGGTGAGCTTGTCTATAATACCAGAATGGGGAATAGTGTCTAGGTAGGCTGTGTGTACCACCTTTCCCTCATCTATAGCCTTGGTAACTGTCTCAAACAAGTCCACCTGGTTTAGAAGGCATGATCTGCCCTTAACAAAGCCAAACTGGGTAGGGTCCAGTGTTTGGAGGTTCCCAATGTCTCTTTTAATGAGTTCCATGATGATGTGCTCCATAGCCTTGCAGACCAAGCTAGTCAGGCTTATAGGGCAATAGTTCCCATGGTCTGTTGTGGCTCCACCTTTGTGGAGCAGAATAACCATTGCTGATCGCCATTCTATGGGTATGTAGCCTGTGGAGAGGCTGAGTTTGAACAGTGTGTTTAGGTGAGGGGTTAGTTCATCTTTGAGCTCGTGTAGGACGCAGCCTGAGACATCGTCCGGTCCTATTGATGCTGTGTTTTTGGCTTTGGAGAGGGCAGTTTTAACCTGAGTGTCTGTGATTTCAGGGACTTTAAATACTTCTGGTATGGTTATGGGCCCTTTTGGGGGTGAGAGGGGGTGAAGTTTGCACTGAACCTCTCTGCCAGGATGTTGGCAATATCAGTCAATTCAGTCTATTTTGTCCCATTCTGCACTACCTCTGAGCAGATCTGAGCATTGCCACTTAGATTCTTGACATAGCTAAAGAATGCCTTGTGGTTATCTTTGGAGTCCTTGGCAATTTTTGTTATAAAGCTCGCCTTGGGTGATTTTATGAGAGATCATAGTTTCTTGCTGATACTGATCAGGGATGTCTTCCCTTCTTGGGATTTTACTCTTTTCTGTACTAGTTTCCTCCTTCTATTGTATAGCTTGTTTATGGTAGGAGTCCACCAGACTGGTTCCTTTTCTTGGAGGAGTGAGTCTTGGTTTTGCTTGGGATGGCATGATCCATGCATTCTTGTAGCTGCCTGTAGAATGCATTAGTAAAGGATTTTGCAGCTTGGACAGTGTTATCCTTCAGCATGGGGGCTTTGAAACTTTCCAACTCGGTCTTAAGTAACATGAAGTTTGCTTTTGAAAAGTTTTTCACTGTGGCTTTCTTGTCCGGGAGTGGGGGCGGAATATGGATATCCAAAGGGATTTGTTTATAGTCAGATCTAACCAGTGAGGGGTTGACCTCTGGTTTATTAATTGCTGTAATTGCACATACAGATTATCATGCATTACTCTCAGAGCTCATGCTGGTGATGACCAGGTCCAATATGTTGACACCTCTGGTGGGAGTGTTGACTAGTTGAACCAGGGGGTTTGAGTTTATAAATTCTAGGAAAAGTTGGGCAAGGGAGTTAGTACTTGAGTAGTTCTCCCAGTTAATGTTTGGGTAATTGAAATCACCCAATATTAGTTTGCTTGGTAGGACCTTTATGTTTCCCAGTGTTTCCAGAAACATGGAATGGGGGTCCTGGGACATGGTGGGTGATCTGTAGCAAGCTACAATTTGAATTGCAGTTTTGCCCATTTTAGTTGCACATGGATGATCTCTGAAGGATCGTGCTGTGCCACTAACCTGGAGGTATGGGTATCCTTGATGAATATGGATACGCCCCGCCTTTTGTATTTCGGTTTGGGTTCTGTGGCCGAAATGTATGATATGAGTTGTAGCCTGGTAGTGCTGGGGTGCTCTCTGGAGCGTTAAACCAAGTTTCTGTTACTGTACATATATCGATTTTCTCCATACTGAGGAGTGCCTCGAGTGCATGCATTTTGAGATTTAGACTTCTGGCATTGAGTTGCATTACCCTCAGTTTTTTGTTACTTGTGCTATTTACAGGGGTGGGTTTGTCTTTTGAGCCTTGCCTAAAAAAGGCACTATGGGGGTGGCAAGAGCTTTGGTAAGTATTTGAAAGCCTAAGGGTGACAGGTGCAAGCTGTCTCTAGTGAAGCAGCGTGGCTTGTCGAGCATGTCATCCCAGGCAGACAGACATTGGATCCCCTTTGAATGACACCAGAAATGTAGCCAATTGTTGAAACTGAGAATTTTTTTCTTTATACCGTGGTATCATTCTTGGTGAGGGCAGGATGCTACTCAGGGTCAGGGTCATATCGGCCTGGGCTACGTGATCAGAGAGCTCTTCCATGTCTCTTTTCATGTAGTCCAGGGAGGTATGGCTCATGTCATTCACACCAACATGGACAATGACAGAGTCATATTTGTACTTGTTCTGGAGTGACCTGAATGCTTGTGTTATGTGGCAGATCCTGACACCGGACAGGCAGGTAACAGTAACCTTCTCCTTATTCAGCCTAGTGAGTGGGACATCAGTGTGCCTGACTATAGAGTCACCTATTACTAGTATGTTGGGTATGTTATTTTGCCTTAAGGGCTGTGACTGCATGGCACATTGGTTTTGTGAAGTATGTGTTTCATGGTTTGTGTTGGGGGGTGGAGGTTGCTTGGATGTTTGCTTTGGAGGTCTCTGTTGGTTTTGCAGATTTTTATTTAGAGCCTTCCAGTATGTTTCCATGTATTTATGTGTGTTTTTTGCCGGTGATGGTTTAATGGTCTATGTAAGACTGGTGGTGTGATGCAAGTATTTCCCTTCTCCTCTTGACTGTCTGATCCAGTCTTGGGTTGAGAGAGCTTAGCCACTAGATTGGCTGTATAACTGCATCTCTTGCATGTATTAGTGTTTGGTGGTAGGAGGAGGGGGCTATCTGTGTACATGAGGCAGTTGTAACATTGCCTCAAAATGCCCAGATTCACCAGTTGAACTGGAGAGTACACCTGAAACTGCCCTTTGGACATGCCTGGATAGGTACAGTGAACTGTTTTACTGGATGGCTGGTAAGGTCGAATAGAGAGACTTGTCCTACTGTACAGCACAGGAGGGTCTAGTGCTAGGGTTTATAAGTGCTTGCTATAAGTTTTGAGCAAGTGCTGGGCTGAGAAATGAATGGCTTGAGTGCTTAAGTTGAAAGTTTGTCTAGTTCCAAGGGAAAAATTGAAGAGAAGACTTTGTGGAGCCGAGAATAGTTTTACCCTAGCTAACTGGCACTGCCTGGCACGCAAAACCAGGTGAATATGGTATTTGGGAAATGAAAGAGATAGAAATTAGCCCAAAATGGCCAATAAACTACTAATTTCTGGGCTGAAACCACTCCTCCAGGGACAGATAGGCTGCTCAAAGCTCCCCTCTCTCACAGGTGAACAGAGAAACTTCCTTCTATCCAAGTAAGGTATGGGCAAACACAGAGATTTGTAACACATCCCTGAATTCAGCACTAACCTGAAAACTTAGAAAGGCGGGAAACAAGTATATATATATATATATATATATATATATATATATATATATATATATATTTTTCAGAAAATAAAGCAGATACACTCAAAAAAATGGTTTAAAAGCACAGAAAAGGATACTTATTGTTATATATCGCAGATCAGAGTTGTAGTCAATGCCCCCAGTAATAAAGTAGGAAGAAACACAAATACAGTAAAAGCAGATGAATAAAGTGCAACTTCTTATATATATATATATATATATATATATATATATATATATATATGTGTGTGTGTGTGTGTGTGTGTGTGTGTGTGTATAAAAACAATAGAAAACGAACAAACTGATTTAAACAAGTTACCCAATTAACCAGAAAAAAGCTCAAAGCTGAGCCCTGTTCCAGCAGTCTTCAATCAGACAAGTTCTAACTGCACACCCCTGCTTATTAGGGAGCAGGGGACCCTTCTCCAAAAAAAGATGGCCTGGATCATGCTCAAGTTATACAAGCAAAGCAAGATTCAGCAGGCCTGAATCTGGTCTATGCTACAGCAACAAGGCGCACCAATTTCAGAAAGAAACAGTTCAAATAAGCAGTCACAATAAGCCTGTGACCAGATATTCCCAGCTCAGAAGGGCAGAATCCAGCCTCTCCTCCCACAACAGTGCAGACCACAAACCTTCTTAATGTAGAATAACTGGCCTGAAGCCCAAGTGCTTAAGCCAGAACTAATATACTTTTAGAATAGCAGACACTGGGCCTTCAATCAGCAATTCCCAGCTTAGAAGGATGTAAGCTACCTGTCCTGCCACAACAGTGCAGACCACAAACCTTCTTAATGTAAAACAGCCTGTATGAAGCCCAAGTGCTTAAACCAAAAGACTTAGAATAACAGTTACAATTTAATCAGGCTACGACCAAGCAGTAATAAATGCAGCAGAATAAATAAAATTGAGTACTTTTAATAAAAGAAAAATAAAGTAGAAGGAAACACAAATACAGTAAAAGCAAAAAAATAAAGTGCAAACTTTTTTTTTCTTAGTGCAAGAAGAGAGGAAAGAAGAACCTAAGTGGGCTGTTCTTCTCAATTCTTCTCTCTGTATTAAGCAGATAGAGCACTAGACTCAGAATATGATCTAACTGTACTCAGTTAAGTGAGCAAATGAGATGGACTCAGGAGGAGTGTTCTAATACAGACTTACAGGAAGGGCGGGCAATTCCAGAGCCACCAACACTAATACCAACACAGGAACAGGTAGGGAGGGTGGGGAACTAACTGCAGAGAGACACACAGCACACACAATTAGGAAACAGAAAAAAAAAATGAAAATACAATACTTTTAAAACTGCAAGTTTGTACTTAACAAAAGACTAAAATTCACTACTGCAAGTTTCACTTAGCTTCAGTTTGTAATGCAGATGTCTGTAGCCAAGCAAGTCTCTCTGGTGTTGAGCATAAAAAAATGCAACTTCTGACAACTAAGAAGGAATCCCCCAAGATCATTGTGGCGACTACCATTTGGCTCAGGCAACCATGTCTCTCATTCTTTTGGAAATGGCTAGGGGAATTTACCACAATCTTTCTCACATACTGGATCTACTCACACAAGAACAGGGATGTTTGCTACACCCCAACATCAATCAACTTTAACTGACTGGCAGGATAATAAGGTCTTAATTCTTTTTAGGCAGCTGTTTACTGAGGATGTGCAGCAGGTACTAATGGAGGCAAGAAAGTCTGCTGTTAGAAAGTCATATGTTAGCAAATGGAAAAAGGTTTTCTAGTTGGTGCCAGCAATATAACCAGCACCCATTTAGGGCTAGTTGTTCTCTAGATTTACAATATCTGTGTGAATTGCTATCATACAGCCTTTCTTATTTCTCAGTCATGATTCATTTATCAGTCATTTCAGCATGTCTGCCTATGGATCCTCCTCTTTCAATGCTGTTTCACCTGTTCATATCAAAATGTTTTTGAAAGGGGCTTTGGACAAAAGACCTCCAAGTATACCGGTGTTCTGTCTTTGGGATCTTAATTTTGTGTTATAGAAGATGATACTTGCTTCATTTGAACAAGATAACATGGCTGACTTGAAGCTCTTAACATGGAAAACAGTTTTATTGATTGCTCTGACCTATGCAGGAACAGTATCTGAGTTGCAAGCTCCTATGGTGAGTCAGACTTGTCTCATTTTTCATAGGGACAAGGTTTCTTTGAGAATTAATCATTCTTTTAAGACTAAAGTGGTATCCATCTCCCTACTTTCTTTCCTGAACCTACAAATGAGGGAGAACGAATACCCCATAACTTGGATGTCCACAGACAACTCAGGTACTAACTTGACAGAACTAAATCATTCAGATTTTCAGATCAATTGTTAATTTCTTGTGAAGGTAACAATTTGACCATTCAGTCAAAACAGACTCTTTAAAAATAATTGTCTAAGGCTATTACATTTTGTTATACTCACAATAACAAAACTATTCCAGGCAGGGTCATTTCCCACTCTACCTTGGCCTTGTCTTCTTTTTTAGATTTTTGGAAAGGGTTGGATTCTAGACCTATTTCAGATGTTGCTAGTTGGTCCACTGTACATCATTTTACAAAGCACTATAAGCTTGATTCCTTCTCTAAGTCCAGGTCAGGCTTAGCTAGGACCATTCTCCTCCTGGACTCTTCTCCTTCCACCACCCAAATGTGGTAAGATAGGGTAATCTACCCATATAGCCAAGGCTACTGCAGTAGTGATCAATATGATAAACATAGTGCAGTTGTGTATGTAAAGTTACCATAACGGTAGATGGTCGAATGATCACTGCTGCAGTAGCAGTTCCCTGCCTCCCTCCACCCCTCTTATCTTTTGGTGTGTTTTTTGTGCCAGAATGTGGACATTTAGTTTTTATTGTTACTAGTATTGTCAGTTCAGGTCAGCTAAGCTCTCTCTGTTGGCAGGAAAGGTCTGAAGGGTTTGGCACCTAAACTGTCTTTTAATCAGCTCAACTCAAACTGCCTGACTGTTTGGGCACGTGGAATATAGCCTGAAGCTTTGGAAGCTGGCCAGCTGTTATATCCTTGGCAGGATATAATCCATATAGCTAAGGTACTGCAGCAGTGATCATTCAAACACTATTATGGTAAGTTAACTTTCACAAATGCACTTTCTTTCTTGTAATGTTAATGTTTAGGCAGGAACTATTGTTTAATTATTCTATTATTTACACTGTACAGTACATTTATGAATTTACAGAAGTTGTATTTGTTTACAGTGTTATACCCTCCATCACAGATGTTTAATTATTGGGACTATTGTCCTGTTTATATTATATTGTATTATTTAACCTACTGGCACTTTACATACTATTATCAGTGAATTAGCCACAACATATTTTGTTGTAACTTATTTGACTTATATAGGCATTTGTTAATATATTCTTCCACAGAGTCTAATTATAGTTTATCTATAATTTCATCTTGGAGACTTATTTATGCTGTAGTGGGCTACCATCTACTGTAGGAAGTTTCTTAAAATTTGTATATCAGTTGTGGTGGCTGGGAATGAATTGTTAGGAAAGTTTCCTTGAAGCAGGGCTATGGCTTCTTATATTGTGGTGTAGTTAAAGCTTTAACTGATTAGCTCCTTGAAATGGATGTGGTATTTTGATGTACATTGGTGACAATGATTGCTTTTTCTTTACATCCTCCCATTTTCATTGTAGCCTAGTTGAAGATCTGATTTGCCATAAACAATGCATTTCCTTTTTCCCTGAATGCTTTAGCCTGACAATACTTTCCTATCCTTCAGATGAGAATTGATTAGTTATCCTATGGTGTGCACTAACAGAGCTTGACATGGAGAATTTTAAGATCTTTGCAAAAAGAAAGAACTTAAAATACTAAGAAGCTGACTGATCATGATGCAGTCATTTCTATTTAAGCTGCTTTGTGTATAATATGCTCACCATCTGAAGAAGTTTCTTGAGGGATGAAAGCAGTTAGTGTGATTCTTTTCATTTTACTATGATTCATCTTTGTATAGAATAAAGTATTTTGTCTTTTATTGCATTGTGGATTTTTTTTGTGTGTGGCTATATTGGCATTTTTTGGATTTTAGCTACTTTTTGGATTGTATAATTAGTTATTCTTAATATGGTTACCTATATCTGGCTACTATCTGGTTCCAGTAGTGCAATACTTGTGATATTTTCCCACTGCTTTGACAGACTCTTTACTCATATTCTCTTTTATTAGATAGAATTTCTAATGACCAAAAAATGCTGCCAATAATTTGTAAAGTTTTATTGCATGTATTACTGTAAAGTTGTTTATTAGTAGGTAAGCACATGCAAATGGTATTAGACATGACTAACCATGCCTGTTTCTTTAATTTGTTCTGCAGTAAAAGGTAATATTTTGCCAGTTCAGGTATTGCTGTTGTACTTAGTTGCGCCTCTTTATTCATATATGTGCGCTGGTAGAATTATGTGTTTTTTTTCTGTGGCATCGTACTATCATTTTTATGGGGTACCCCTTTCTGCATTCTTGTCCTTTTTTGTGATCCAGAAAGATTTAAGTTGTTAATGTTAAACATGTGCAGAGTAGGACAGTGGCATGTTGCCTGTGAAATTGACTTCTGTTGCAGACCAAATGATGAGACGTACTATAAATCCTTTAGTTGCTGGGTTTGTATTAAGTGAGAGCTATGTTTAGAGCTTGCATGTTTTCAGCTAGCCATTTTAATAGTAAGTCAGATTTTATTTGGCAGGAACTTTCCCTTATTAAACTTTAGCTATGTGCTCATGAGATGTCATTAGCCACTAGCTCAGAGTTTTATTAAAGATGGGTACCGTATATATTTGCTTCAGTTAATTCAACGAATAACTGTGGAGTATTCAGCTAAAAAGAGGCTTTCTGCTGAAAACATTACAAGACAAGAATGACACCTAATGGAGGTTTATTATAGTGTAGATGTCAGTCCATTTTTCTTCTGAACTTTGGTGTTGAAATTAATATATTCATTGTCCTGATGGAGCCAGGGCCTTCTTTCACATTTTATTTGTTTCAGAAATCATGAATTTGTTTTAATCAATGACTGGAATATAACCATTTCCTTTCTCTTAAATACACTTGGATAATTTTTACCCCCAAAATAATAGAGATATACAATTACTAACATCATTTATTAAAGTTTATGATATATTAATTTGTGATCCCTGCCATGCTCTGCATCCAAAGAGGAAAGACTCTTTCCATTATTGTATGTATTGTGGTCAAAGATGGTTTCTTTCTATTATCTAGGATGTTTCAAAACTATAAACTTGAATACATTTAGCAATCCATCTAAAACTGGTACACAGCTAAATAATGGGTTTGGTATAATTTGGTGGTTAGATCCTCTATTTTACAAAATAAAGAGGTTGGACATCATGTCATAGCAGTGGTCCATTTGTCATTGATATCACAACAAAGATGGTCAGAGATCTGTTTACTAATAAAGTAACATATATTAAAAGCTGCATCTTAGAATATGCCCAGTACTAGGCACTACAGCATGGGGAACAGTACTGTTGCACAATAGCTGGGAACTGTTTATGTGTGGAAGCATGCAAACCACTGGGCCCAACATTGTAGGCTCTGTGTTAGGGACTGTCTGTCAGCAACTGCATGGAGGTGTAAACAATCCTCCAGCATTCTGGAATGATCTTTATTAGGGATTCACTCTTACCCTGCTATTGTCAAATGTCTAGAAGAACAGGGGAATAAAAGTTCTGATTCACTGCCTGTGTGTAGTAGATGGGAGGGGCTGATGGCCACTATAGAAAAAAAAAAATACAGAAGAAAGCTATTAATACAAGGTTCTGTGTATTTCACA
Source organism: Protopterus annectens (assembly GCF_019279795.1). Lineage (NCBI taxonomy): Eukaryota > Metazoa > Chordata > Ceratodontiformes > Protopteridae > Protopterus > Protopterus annectens. Next base: position 1,076,437,355 of record NC_056746.1, read on the forward strand.
CTGTTGACGTGTCTGCATCACGTGCTCACTAGTGTCTGGCTGCTGCAAGTCCGTAGATCTAATATAGGGCAGCTAGGCAGATCCAAGACATCTTACCATGGTAATTCACATAAAGTGTAAGCAGAACAAAACTGTATGACTTCCAGGTACACCACTGCACCATGCATAGCATGAAGAACTCTCCATCCTTAGTGATCCATTTTTTGGATCCATTACAGACCACCAAACAAAACTCCATTGATTGGCCTTAAAAAAATATATCTATATATAATTTTGATTTGCTATACTACCACTCTGTTAGCTATTAGAATTTGTGTACTATAATGTTGTAAAAATGTAAAAGTATAAAAATGTAAAAATGTATTGTTTGTTAGAATTTGTGTACTACAAGAATTTTGTACCAATATCTTTACTGCTCTACTATGTATTTGTACTTTTTCTGGAGTTTTTATCCCTAGGACTCCATTGAAAACGGGCTCATGTGGCCCAATGGATTTTCCTGCAAAACAAACTGCAAATAAATAAGAAACACATAATTAAATTCAGCACTAGGCTATAGTTAAAAAAAAATTCTTATAGTTTTAATTAATTTGTAAAGATTTTTTACAATGAACCAATGCTGGATTTATTCTTGTGCTTGGTCTGAACCCACATAAATTCCCTATAAGCCACAGAAATAACACACACATACACACACACACACACACACACACACACACACACACACACACACACACACACACACACACACACACACACAAAACACATATTATTGACAAACAATACAGTAACCATGGCAATCATGACAGCTCCTAGCTTACAATGAGTTTGACACCTCAGGAAGAATGTGGGAGAGGGTCTACAAGCACTTGGACTAAAACTGAAAGCCTTTTGTTGAGCATTTAGATCTAATGTTGAAGAGGTGAGAGCTGCTCTGTGAATACAAATCAGCAACCAATACATCAAAAATAAAATACTAGTAACTAATTGTAGAAGGCAGGACACTAAGAAACTAGCCGACCAACATAAAAAAGTCAGTTTATTAAGTGCTTTCATCCCGGTACACTGGACTTCTTTAGAATGGTTAAATGAACAAAAAAATCACCCTTAAATATATCTGGCCCATCATAAAATTAGGAAACGATTAAACAATCAACCAATAAATCAATAAAACAGTAATTAAAAATCACATTTAAAGCCAGAGAGCAAAGTAAATATTAATCTAAATACATAAACAGTAATTTAGTGATCATCTTTTATACAACCTTCCTGAATAGAGATCAGAATAATTCAAGCAAAAAAAGTGAAAGTGAAAATAGGCTCTAGAAATCTGCAGGATGCTTGTGACTTAGAGTCCTACCATTCTATTTACATGCAAGTTAAAACAAAAATGATTTTGTTATGTCTAGCACGACTTGTGAAATTGGGGCTTGAACTGGTTTCTGGGAAAAAAGCCTCCAAGATCACTTTACCGTGACAGGTTCATTGAGGGAAATAGCATAACACTTAATGATCCTGATGCATTAAAATAGTCAGAGTACAAAGTTATAATGGCAAGTATCAATTATTTATACATACTTTATGTTGACTGGGTTAGTCCTACTAGCTCAACGGCCTTTTCTCAGGGGATACCTGAGATAGTATTCAACGTCACTAGGGAACATTTGAATAGTGCACTGGGGGAACCTCCCCTACTTGTCCACTGTTGGGAATGGGACTCATTTTCCAGGAGCACTTCCTGTTTCAACTCCAGGCACAGAGGTAGCCTGCAGAACCAGGGATGCAGATGGTGAGAGAAGGAGATAATGGAGTGGTGATAGAAATGGAGGAGATGGCAAATACTGAGACAGGAGAATGTGTGCAGTATTCTGAGGAGATGTTTCAAAGAAATCTGTTTTATGGAAATGACTCAACAAATGATGGATGTATAATTACAGCCTTCCAGTTGTGAGGGTTACAGGATGATTTACATAAAGAAATAGTGATGCAGAGTGAGACATACAATGTAGGTTTCCTTGGGGGATATTACGGAGAAAATACAAAAGGAGAATGCAGAGACAATCCTGAAGAATAGTGGTGAGATGGAAAAGAAAACGTATGCAGAGGATGTGAAAGACAGCAAAAGGGACATAGCAGAAAAGAAGGCAGAGGAAAATGAAAAACAGAAGTATGTGGTAAGGATTGAAAGTAAAGAAGGCAAAGAAATGAATGGGTTTGTGGGGTGAGGCAGTTTAATAGCTTCTTTGGGTATAAAAGCACATGTGATAAGAGCATTTATTCTTATTAACAAAAATACATTTTTGTGACATTATATTTGAGAGTTTTTTCAATGGTAAATTTTCTTGCAGAATATGAAAAAAAAAGACTGTAACCCATGGAATCTTTATGTGATAAACATTTAATAGGGAAACAAAAAAGAAAATTCATGTACAGTTTTGAACAGAGGTGGAAAGAGAAACTTTGAAAGGACATTTGAAAACCTTATGTAAAGAAGTCGTGGACATTGCAAAAGTTTATGACAAAAGGGGTTTATGGACTGGTGGATGGGATTGTAATATTGTGTTAAAAATAGAAAGAGAAAAAAAATTATACATATATCAAGCATAACAAATGTGGAGGAGAATAGGGGTAAAATACAGGGGACAACCCAACACATGTTTTTTTGTGGAAAAGAAGGACATTTGATAAGTAACTATGACAAAAGAAAATCTTATATTTGTGCGGAAATAGGACATGATGCAAAAATGTGAATTCAGATGTTATAAATGTAAGAAAATTGGACATTTATGGATGAATTGCAAAAATGAAAATACAGGTAAGGAAAAAGAAAAAAAGAGAAGAAAATGAACAAAGAGAAGAAATTTTACAAGTAGTAGAAACAGAAGAAACATTAGATGAGAAAAAATAAAGAGGACATAGAAGAAGGTTCTGAAGTAAGTGATGAAGAAAACATAAATTGGGAGGTAGTAAAGGAACAAAAAATTCTATTGGTAAAAGGGTAAAAGACAGGAAAAGAAAATATAAGGGGATAAGTACAAAAGAAAAAAGAAAGGGAATTGATGGAAAATAATACATATAGCTAATGACTGGGGTTGGTATAACGATTAAAGTGTTTGACTCACAAACAAAAGGTACAGTGTTTAATTCTCATCTTTTAGGGGAGGATTGGCTAGGCCTAGAATAGCCTATTATGAAAGCAAACTTAGTAATTAGCTATGAACTTATGAAACCACGAATTCAAGGAAAAGGGAAAATGGAAATTTTAGAGTGTTTTCTATAAATGTGAATAGTATTTAGAATATAATAATAAGAACTGGAATTTTAGAATGGTGTAGTACACATGATATAGATGTAATTAAATTAGCATACAAAATATGTTTAACAAATAAAGTATTACAAACAGAGAAACTATGGGGAGGAAAGAAATCTGGAATTTGACAATTGAGAGATGTTCTGCAATAGCCATATTATGTAGAAATGCAGTAAAGATATGAAATGTAAGTTTAGCAAAAATGAGAAGACTAACCCTTGTAGATTTAAAATAGAAAGAACACGTATATAGAATTATAACAGTATATGCTTATACTGATTGTAAAAAAAAGGAATGCTTATTTCATCAGATTTTATACTAGGTATCGATAACTATGAAGATTATAATAACAGGAGACTTTAACTGTGATTTAAGAGGCAAGTGTAAAAAGAAATTAAATGGTATAAGAAAAATGTTAGAAGTTATAAGATGTGGCAAGTTAAAACTTTGGGGCAAAAATTCATAGACTTACAAAATGGCTATGTATAGAACTGAAATAGATTATTTTATAGTATCAGAAGGTATAGTTATAATCCAGCCACTGGGGATGCACAAGCCAGTGCATTTCATCGTGCCGGTCTCAAGCCGGGATAAATGGGGAGGGATACATCAGGAAGGGCATCCAGTGTAAAACCTCTGCCAGATGACATATGCGGACAACAATACAGATTTCCATACTGGATCGGTCGAGGCCCATGTCAACAATGATCGCTACCAGTACTGTTAGCCAACAGGGTGCTGGTGGAAATTGGGCTACTGTTGACCAAAGGAGAAGAAGAGGGGGGGAGGCATGCCCGAAGGCAGGAAGTGAGGAGAAAGGTTAGGAGTATAGTAGTGAGGGTAGGAACTTTGAATGTTGGCAGTATGACTGGTATAGGGAGAGAGCTAACTGATATGATGGAGAGAAGGAAGGATGATATATTGTGCATGCAAGAGACCGGATGGAAGGAGAGTAAGGCCAGGTGTATAGGAGGTGGGTTCAAATTGTTCTGTCATGGTGTGGATGACAGGGGAAATGGGGTAGGGGTTATCCTGAAGGAACAGTATGCAAAGAGTGTTTTGGAGGTGAAAAGAGAGTCAGATAGAGTGATGTTTATGAAGGTAGAAATTGATGGTGTAATGATGAATGTTGTTAGTGCATATGCTCTGCAAGTTGGGTGTGCAATGGATGAGAAAGAAAAATTTTGGAGTGAGTTGTATGAAGTGATGATAAGTGTACCCAAGAGTGAGAGACTGGTGATTGAAGTGGATTTCAATGGACATGTTGGTGAAGGGAACAGAGGGGATGAGGAAGTGATGGGTAGGTATGGTGTTAAGGAGAGAAATGCAGAAGGTCAGATGATAATGGATTTTGCGAAAAGGATGGTCATGGCTGTGGTGAATACATATTTTAAGAAAATGGAGGAGCATAGCGTGATGTACAAGAATGGAGGAAGATGTAAACAGGTGGATTATATCCTATGCAGGAGGGCCAGTCTGAAGGAGATTGGAGACTGTAAAGTGGTGACAGGGGAAAGTGTAGTTAGGCAGCATAGAATGGTGGTCTGTAGGATAAAGTTGGTGATCAAGAAGAGGAGGAGGAGTGTGAGAGCAGTGTCAAGGATTTAATGGTGGAAGTTGAAAAAGGCTGATTGTGAGGTGGAGATCAGGGAAGAGTTAAGACAGGCACTGGGGGGCAGTGAAGAGTTACGGAATAGTTGGGTAACTACAGCAGAGATGGTAAGGAGACAGCTAGAAAGGTGCTTGGTGTGACATCTGGACAGAGGAAGGAGGTCAAGGAGACCTGGTGGTGGAATGAGGAAGTACAGGAGAGTATACAGAGGGACAGGCTGGTGAAGAAGAAGTGGGATTGTCAAAGAGATGAAGAAAGTAGACAGGAGTATAAGGAGATGAGGCACATGGCAAAGAGAGAGGTGGCGAAGGCTAAGGATAAGGCATATGGAGAGTTGTATGAAAGGTTGGACACTAAAGAGGGAGAAAAGGAACCGTACCAATTGGCTAGACAGAGGGACCGAGCTGGGAAAGATGTGCAGCAGGTAAGGGTGATAAAGGATTGTGAGAGAAACGTACTCACAAGTGAGGAGAGTGTGTTGAGTATATGGAAAGCGTACTTTGAAGGGCTGATGAATGAAGAGAATGAGGGAGAGAAAAGGTTCGATGATGTGGGGATAGTGAATCAGGAAGTGAAACAGATTAGCAAGGAGGAAGTAAGGACAGCTATGAAGAGAATATAGAATGGAAAGCTGTTGGCCCAGATGACATACCAGTGGAAGCATGGAGGTGCTTATGAGAAATGGCAATGGAGTTTTTAACCAGATTGCTTAATGAAATCTTGCAAAGTAAGAGGATGTCTGAGGAGTGGAGTAAAAGTGTTTTGGTACCTATCTTTAAGAATAAGGGTGATGTGCAGAGCTGTAGTAACTACAGAGGTATAAAACTGATCAGTCACAGCTTGAAGTTATGGGCAAGAGTAGTGGGAGCTAGGTTAAGAAGGGAGGTGATGATTAGTGATCAGCAGTATGGTTTCTTGCCAGGAAAGAGCACTACAGATGCGATGTTTGCTCTGAAAGTGTTGATGTAAAAATACAGAGAAGGTCAAAAGGAGTTGCAATGTGTCTTTGTGGGCTTAGAGAAAGCATATGACAGGGTGACCAGAAAAGAGTTGTGGTATTGTATGAGGAAGTCAGGAGTGGCAGAGAAGTATGTAAGAGTGGTACAGGATATGTACAAGGGTAGTCTGACAGTGGTGAGGTCTGCAGTGGGAGTGACAGATGCATTTAAGGTGGAGGTGGGATTACATCAAGAATGAGCTCTGAGCCCTTTCTTATTTGCATTGGTGATGGACAGGTTGACAGACGAGATCAGACAGGAGGCTCCGTGGACTATGATGTTTGCAGATAACATTGTGATCTGTAGTGAGAGTAGGGACCAGGTTGCAGAGATCCTGGAGAGGTGGAGATATGCTCTAGAGAGGAGAGGAATGAAGGTCAGCAGGACTAAGACAGGCTTTATGTGTATGAATGAGAGAGAGGAAAGAGGAATGGTGAGGATGCAGGGAGTAGAGTTGGCGAAGGTGGATGAATTTATCTACTTAGGATCAACATTCAGAGTAATGGTGAATGTGGAAAAGAGGTGAAGAAGAGAGTACAGGCAATGTGGAATGGGTGGAGAAGAGTGTCAGGAATGATTTGTGACAGACAGGTACCAGTAAGAGTGAAAGGGAAGGTCTACAAGAGGGTAGTGAGACCAGCTATATTATATGGGTTGGAGACAGTGGCATTGACAAAAAGGCAAGAGTCAGAGCTGGATGTGGCAGAGTTAAAGATGTTAAGATTTGCAGTGGGTGTGACATGGATGGACAAGATTAGGAATCAGTATATTAGAGAGCCAGCTCAAGCTGGACGGTTTGGAGACAAAGCCAGAGAGGTGAGATTGCTTTGGTTTGGACATGTGCTGATGAGGGATGCTGGGTATATTGGGAAAAGGATGGTAAGGAGAGAGCTGCCACGTAAGCAGAAAAGAGGAAGGCCTAAGATTAGGCTTATGGATGTGGTGATAGAGGACATGCAGGTGGTTGGTGTGAGAGAGCAAGATGCAGAGGACAGGAAGAAATGGAAACAAATAATCCACTGTGGCGACCCCTAATGGGAACAGCTGAAAGAGAAGAAGATCAGAATGTATAGTTATTGGAGAAGGGAAGGTAAGTTGAAATACAATTTTTTGATCATCTCACAATATGGCTAGAGATAAAGGAAAACATGGAATACATAAAATAGGCAAAGGAATAAGTAGAATAAATGAGAAAGCATGAAATGAAGAAGGAAAGAGATTAGCAATACAGTTATGGAGAGACCATATTACAAAGTGAACCATTCATCAATCCATCCACAACCCCGTTACCATTTTTGCACATGGGGTTGGGGGTGTTACTTCAACAGTAACAATCTTCTAGAGCCAAAGTTGACACAACCTGGTGGCTAGCCCTGATAACATTTTATAAAAATTGGTCTGTTGGTGGATGATATTTAAGGAAAAATATAAAAATAGTTTTTTACAGTGCAGTATGATGTGAGAAAAGTAGTGAAAGAAAATATAAAAGAACACGCCAAACGAAAACTCGAGCAACCAATGAATCAAAAATAAAAATGAAAGTTGCTAGAATGAAGTCTCTCACAAATTGTAAAATGAGTCAGAAAAATAGAAAATGCAAGACGTTAAAACATGACACTTTATTGCAACCATAAAATCCTATGCAATGTTAAGCACTTTCATCAGAAACAAAAATACAGCTGACTTCATCAAAACCTAAAGTGCCAGAAAAATTGACCATGCTTAAATAAACCCATGTTTAGGTTTCCCAGTGGTGTTTTTCATGGTTCAACTTTTTACCTTGAACTTGTTAAAATGTTCAAAAAGAATGGGCTGGATGTATCGTATATCATTGCTAATGAAAACAATCAAAAGATGTCTTCCCTTCTTTTGCAATTAGATGACATTGACAACAGGAATTAACCTGATGCTTTGTTTTTGCAACATGCAGAAGCTTATAATAAAGTTTTTCTAAATGTGGAAAGACAATTAACCTCTCTGAAGTTGAGCAAAGGGAATAAACTTGCTCATGATTTGATTGCTTATGCATCACACTCTGCATATCCTGCCCCTACACAACAGGTGGGATTAATTAGTAGTTCCAGTTTCAATAATGGCACCAATGTGGCCTCGGGTGCTTATGTTAATATTGATCCTACATTGTGTTCCACTACTAATATGTGTTCTACTAATGGCTTAGTTAACAACAATGCTATGCATGGCCCTGTGAACACGTCTCCTTTTTTGGATCAAGTTAACAGGGGCAAAGAGCCAAATCCAAACCCTGTGCTAAATCAGTTCTCTTATTCAACGAAGTGGAACAGCCACAGGGGCTGTGGCAGGGCCGAGGTCAGAGATATTAACACAGGACTTTAGTTCTCCTCATGGTACTGACAATCATATTATTCTCATTCCTCTATGTGTTTTTGGGAGAAATGGTTTCAATTTTTAACTACTCCAGTCATTTCATTCAGAGCTCTGACTTTGATTTGTTTGAAAAATGTTTCTCATTTGTCAGTTCTTTAAATTTTAATGTGGCTGATGCCCTTTTAGAATTGAAATTCTTTGTGAGTAAACTAAACTGATCAATTTTCTTTAGAAATAAAGAGACTGACGATTCCATTTCCCAGTAGTCACCGAATATTTCTTGTAGTATGGGCAGTATTAGAATGAAAAGTACCTTTGTTCCCCATATACACACCTTACCAGTGCCTTTGAGGATTTATGCAGGAGAGAAATGTTTGATTTGTATAGCACTGCAACATGTCACCATCGGTGTTATTTTAATTTGCAAGCACATGAATGTGTTACTCTTACTTCTATTTCTTTTGACAGCAGCCTAAGGGTCATGAAGCCAGACAAGGGTGAGGATGTGGGGTTGTTATGATGGCTTCAGTTGACTATTTGAGCAGAATGCAAGCTTTACTTTTAGCTCAAGTGAAATATGAGGTTGCGTCTTTAAATGAAATTCATATAGCTTAACATAAAATCGATTTCTTGCAAAGAGATCTTTTGTTGAGAGATGAGATCTCACATGACACTTTTGATTTTTTTTCTATGCCTCAGCTTAGTATTCTTGTTGCTTCCAGTGGTCCATAAGGCTCTCGACAACCCATCCCTGGAGACCTATAGTTTCTGCGAAGAAATCTAAGACATTTCCGCTGGCTGCTTTTGTTGAGAAGAAGTTAAAAAATCTGCTTAGCAGCTACAGGTATATCTTGAAGGATTTGTGGGACTTTTTAAGACAGTTTAATTTGCTTAATAATTGTGATAAATTTATTTTTGTATGTATTGATATGCAGGACCTCTTTGGCTGCATTGGTTTAGAAGGGTTATCATGGTTTTCACATTGTTTTTCGCATTTTGAATGCCTTTCACTATTGGACCATATGATTTTAAAAAAAAAACTTTAAACTTTATGGAATCAATTCTAGAATTTAACTTTATGATCTTTGATGGTGAATTTTTTAGGCAGAAACTAGGAGTAGCCATGGGGGCTGTTTATGCCCCCATTTATGCAAACCTGATTATGTGATGGTGGGAACAACAGGTCGTTTTCCCATCTGCCTTTAAGGACACTTGGGCACACTATGTCTATTACTTAGATGATTTGTTTTTGGTTTGGACTGATTCCCTTGATCAACTACAGTATTTTTTGGAATTTATTAATGAATCCACTTCCTTTTTGAAATTTACCCATTTGATTTTGCATAATCTTGCCAATTAGTTGGATGTTGCCATCTATTGTGATAATGGAGTTATTAAGTTGACTATCTTTAGAAAACCAACATTTTTGAATGCTTATCCCCATTTTAGCAGTTTACATCCTTTGTACCAAAAGAAATCTTTGGTCAAGAGACAATTCCTCATGTAGATCAGATTGCAAGTGAAGTGTCCTGCATCTTTAAGAAGCATGTCAAGGCTGTATGTGCACATATAAACTCTAGACACGTGCACTCCCTAGTGCCATTTTGTAAGAGCAGCCGCAGTGAGAGCATGCATGATCACAGTTGTTAGTTTGTATACAAGTTACTTAAGTTAAATTCAGTAAACCTTTATAGTGATGTGTTTGTATAGAATAAAGCTGCTTGAACAGAACCCACAAAGATTCTTATATTGTGTTCAAAGTAGGAGAGCGACACTCCATCTTTATAGAATGGTCTAAGATGACTTGGTTCTTGAACAGGAAGGTGATCTTCTCTCAGACATGTTAAAAGAAAGGGGCTATCCTTTGTGATTTGTTTCAGAGATTAGACATTAAGTATTGGTTAATAGACTGGGTCATTTTTGTCCCATTTTGGGTCAGCCTGAAGTTACGGCACCTAGTGCTGATAATTCTGACATATCCAAAAGTCTTGTACTTGAATATCATCCTTCTACTTCAAATGTTAGGCAGATTATTAATAAATACTGGCCGTTGTTTAGAGCAGACCATGAAATTTCAGTCTTACTTGGCCATTTGCCTAGGGTAGTTTTTAAGAAGGGTAAAACAATTTTTTAAAACACCGCAGTGTTTGAACAGGAAAAAAGATGGAGGTATGAGGAAATGTGTCTACTGTAGGCAATGTAGGTATATTGTTGAAGCTTCAGAAATTTCAGTTGGGCCAGCTGGCATTCCATTTAAACTGATGGGGGATGTGATTGCAATTCTTCTAGGGTGGTTTACATTGCTTTGTGTTCTACATTTGATTTCTATTACATAGGGAAGACTGGCCATGTTCTTAAATGAAGAATTTATGTATATTTAAATGATATTAAGAACAGGAACACTAGTAATACCTTATATAAACATACCCTGAGTTGTAACAATTTTAACTCTTTCAAGTTTGCAGTTTTAGAAATATTTTTGGTTAGTTCCTCCGATGGTGTCATTGAAATCATTTTAGAAGTAAAAGAACTGTTATGGCAACTTTATTCAAATTCTATGGATTTTACCGGTTTGAATGAGAACAGCTCGGTACTTAGTGTTCCCAAGTTTAGAGCATATGATTCCTCTTAGTTGTTTTACTGTCATTTATGGAGTTTCAGTCTAAAAACAAATTACACACACACACACACACACATATATATATATATATATATATATATATATATATATATATATATATTTGTCTTATATTGTCTTTTAATCCCTTGTATTTTTAGTCTGCTTGTTTTTAAATATAATTATTTATCTGCTTATTAAGTAAATGGGGCGGACCTTTTTCTGTTGTCAATTTCCTGTTTAGGGTTTATTTAAACATGGTCAATTTCCTGGCATTTTAGGTTGTTATGAAGTCAGTTGTATTTTGGTTTCTGACGAAAGTGCTTAAAGTTGCACAGCATTTTTATGGCTGCAATAAAGTGTTGTGCTTGAACGTCTTACATTTTCTCTTTTTCTGACTCAACATGTTATAATTTGTGAGAGGCTTTCTTCCAGAAAAAATGCAGAAGAACATATAATGATGCATTGGAAGATTTAGAACATAATGATAGAAAGTACTTTGACAAAGAAAAAGAATGTCATGAAGGAAATCAAGAAAAAATACAAGAATTGTTATATAAGCAAAGCTATTTTTATTAGGAAAATGAGAAGAAGTATTAAATTACTTAAGGCGATTAGTAAAGGAAGATGGTAGTATAATGACAGAAAAAAATTTAAAAGGAGAAATAAAAGGAACTCAAGAAAAGATTCTGAATAGTGTACTACAATATGTACAAGAAGTACTTGACGAAAAGGTAGAAGGTAGTAAAAAAATGGAAAGAACTTAACAGAAAAAGAGAATAAAGCATTGGAAAAGGCGATTTCTTTAAATGAGCTAGATAAAGCATTAGGACAAGTAAATATAGATGATTTGGCTGCAGGACCAGATGGGATAGGATATGAAATGTATAACAATTTAAGGAATTCACAAAAAATATATTTCTTAAAGATTTTGAATGAACAGTTAAATGGAGGTTTTATGTATAAAGAATTATGTAGTGGAATACTTAAATTCATATGGAAGCAGCAAGATAGAATCGATTAAAAAACTGGAGACTGATAGTATTGAATAATAATAATTATAAGGGCTTTATGAAAATAATACAGAACAGATTTGAAACTAAAATGGAAAATATTATAGAAGATAGTATACATAGTAAGAAGGGGAAAGATTGTCAAGAATTATTAATGATAGTGAACTATTATGGATGATATCATGAATAGAAAAGAAGAACTGACAACCATGATAGGAGACCTTAACAAGGATTTGATACAATTGGACATGAAATCTTATTATTAATAATATAAGAATATAATATATGTGAGAAAGTTAGAAATAATGTATGCCCACGTATAGTAATAATAAAGTAGAAATACTTTTAAATGGCTGGTTAAGCCAAGAGATGCATATAAACAGTGATGTAAGACAGGAATGTCCAATGAGTTACGTACTTTTTGCATTAGTTATGAATGTGATAGCATATGAAATAAATTACAAAATGAAGAAGGTGGGTATATAACACTTGAAGGGTTAAGAATTGCAGTTCTTTTAACATATGCAGTTGACATTATAAGAATTGTAAAAACAAAATTTGGGTAGAAGAAGTAATAATTTGCACAAATAAGTGTCTAGAGGTGATAGGAATGGCTTTAAATAAAGTGAAAAATAAAGGTTTAGGTTGTGTAGTAAAGAAAAGGGTATATGCTTTACAATGAATGACATTTTTTTTAAAATCTAAATTGCTGACCTTGGAGCTTTTCTCTCCATGCCTCCACTGAAAGTGGACATGCATCCAGTCAGACGATCCAGGTCAACAAATGTAAAATAAAAAAATAAAATAAAAATGTCTGTGTTAGGTATAAAATTTGGGAATAAATATATAAGTAAAATTCAATGGGAAAAACATTAGAAGAAATAAAACAAGCCTGTCTTTTTTGGAGAACATATGTATTATCATTCAGAAAAAAAGGCTTATCTGATAAATTCAGTACTGATGGGAAAAATATATTTAACAAGTGTATTTATGTTGGCAACAGTATTTCAAAAGGAATTATTGCAGATATTTTTTCATTTATATGAGTTCTAGATTAAACCCAGTAAAAAGAGGAATTTTGTATGTATATAAAGAGGAAGGAGGTTTAGGGTTCATTAACCCAGTGGTATATGCTGCTTCATTAAATTTGTGAAAAGATGTGAGATTAGTAGTAAAGTTTTATAAATATAAGTATGATGAATTTTAAAGCACGGTAGAAAAGAGTAAATGAGCGTATAAATGATAGAATAAAATGCTACCAACAAAAAATAATTTTGTGGAAAATAAAAACTGATGATATAGAAAAAGTTAGAATAGTATGGTATAAGAATGTAATGATAAAACATTACTATGTAAAACCATGGGAAAATCTAACAGATGAAAAAATTAAAGCTATAAAAATAAGACGCAAATGCTGTAATCAGAGTACAATGTCAAGATTTTTTATGGAGACTGGTAATAGATGAATTGCCAGTAAATGGAAATATGCCATTTAAAAATAAAAGTAATAGAATATTGTTTACATTGCCAAGAAGAAGAAACTATGGAAGATACGTTTTTGAAATGTAAAAGAGTTATGGGGAAAACTATGTAAAGAAGATTTTTTTTTCGAAGATATAAAAGAAGTGGATACAATAAATATGGATATGATTAAAAATAGAAGTAAAGAATATGTTAAAAGAATAGATAAAAAGTTATTTTATGTCATATGGCTTATATGGAATGAAAGAATAAAGTAAATTATTTTTAATGGTAAATGGATTTTGGCAACAATATTAAGTAACATGAGATGGTGGTTATGGAAATAGAAGTGGGGGTCTATTAAGGATGAAAATTTAGGATGATTGTAAAGAAAATTATGAATATGTATAAATAGATTTATTTATCTATTTATTTGTACATTTGTAAATATGTAAATATGTCGTAAATAAGAAAGAGTTAATTTTGTATATAAATAAAGGACCCTTACTCTTTTTGGTAAGTGTTGTGGGATCTTTTACAGCCACCTGAGCTACCAACAACTCAAGCAGATGGGATCTCAAGTTAACATCCTCCAATATATGGCAGACCCAGAAGTGCAGCATTGTCAGTTTTGGAAAATTAAACCAACTTCCTGGAGTATGAATAGAACCCACAACCTACTGCACCAAAGGTGAGTATGATACCTGTTGAGTTACTGTGACTGCAAGTAAACACATTTTATTTATTTATTTTATTTTACATTTGTTGACCGGTATAGTCCGACTGGATACATGTCCAATTTCAGCGGAGGCACGGAGAGAAAAGCTCCACAAAAATAATAATAATAATAGTGCAACAATATTCAAAGAGAGCAAAGGATTTAGATACATCATTTCAGAAGGTCTAACATCAGGAATACACTGGCACATGCTAAAGGTTAACAGAGTGAGAAAAATATGAAATAGATCATTTCACAAATGTAAAGTACAATAGAAAAATGCTACAGTATACAGATAGGATAAACTCAGCAGGCATAACTGTACATTATGACACGACACAACAGATGAATGGAATATCTGGCTTGCTAATAGCCTGATAAGTAGAGAAAGACCAAGTTGTTGGATTGGGTTGGTCAGGGTTTAGGCAGGGGCAGAGCCAGTTAGCTTTAAAGTATATTTTGAGGCCTTTTTTAAATAGGGGAATAGATGTTTCTTGGGTAAGAGTTGCAGGAAGTAGGTTCCAAATTTTACCAACTGAGTTAGCAAACAGGGAATCACTTGCTGTATTGTTGGATTTTAGGGTTAGGACTGATAGTTTGTTGGATGAACGAAGTGGCCTAAGAGCATTATGTGGGCTGATAATACTCTTGAGGTTTGGGGTATTGTCAGGCTGGTTGAGCACTTTGTATGCTACTGTAAGCTGGTTGAGCTTTAAAAGGGAAGGAAATTCCAGCCAATCAAGTTGAGTTAGGTTGTTGCAATGGTGAGTCCTGTATGCCATACCTGTGGCAAATCTAGCTATATGGTAGTAACAGGAAAATAGTTTGCTGAGGTTAGCTTTAGAGACGTTAATAAATACCAGTGAGGCATAGAGGAGAGTGGAGAGAAGATGGGTTCATGCAATAGCAACCCTAGCAAAAGGGGTGAGGAAAGGTTAGTATCTATTAGTACTCATAGGAGCTTAGTTTGGTCATCTGGGGAGATGATTGTGCCATTGTTAGACTTAATAGTGAAGAATGGATGGCTGGATCGAGGAGTAGGCGAGAAAAGCAGCAGCTTGGTTTTGTTGGAATTCAGGAGCAGTTGTTGATTAGTTAGCCAGTTTTCAATATTGTTAAAGGTATTCTGGGTTAGAGATAGCAGATTTGTTTGTGAAGTAGATGAGCAAATCAAGGTAGAATCATTGGCATATTGGATACGGTGTGCATTTGGAATGGTAGTATGAAGGTCGTCTATTAAGATAGAGAAGAGGAGGGGATCTAGTATAGAGCCCTGAAGGACTCCTAGGGTGACTGGGAGATGGGATGACAGCTTGTCCTGCCATAGGACAGCCTGCTGTCTACCACTTAGGATTGAAACCATTGTAGTGAGTGATGGTCCAGGAAGATAGCTTTCAGGGTACTGAGCAGTAGCTAATGATTGACCATATCAAAGGCCTTAGAGAGGTCCAGAAATAGTGCAGATGATAGTTTGTTGTTGTTTTGATTAAGGTTGATGACATTGGTGAAAGATAAGAGAGCTGATGAGGTACTATGGTGTGGTCTGAAACCATGCTGGGAGTCTGTGAGAAGTTTATTATGGTTAAGGTAGTGCATTAGTTGTTTGTGGATGCACTTTTGTAATATATTTGCTTGTGGTGAGCGTATGGCTATGGGCCTAAAGTTGGACAATTCTATGAAACTATCTCCTTTATGTAGGGGTATTACATGTGATATTTTCCATGTTGATGGAATGCTTGCCTTGGAGATGGATCTATTAATGAAGATTGAGACTTGGATAGCGATGGCATATGCAACTAATTGCAGGTACTCAGCAGGGAGGTAGTCATCTGCTAGAGTAGTGGGTTTAAGTTTTTTGAGAAGGGCTCGGATGAGGGTAGTAGGGATAGGTTGGAGGCTAAAGGAGAGATGAGTCATGGGAAGATTTGAGCTGTCAGTATTGTTATTTGAGGTAGGGCACGGGGCAGGGTGAGGGGGGGTTAGGCTTGGTAGAAGTGAGTTGTGTGGCTAGTGTCTGGATAGTTTCAGTAAAGAAGCAATTGAATATGTTAGCAATAGTTACTGGTGTTTTGTTGAGGACTGCTGATTGGGTGGGAGTGGTGGTATGGCCTGGATGGAGGAGGTTATTTATTCCAGCCCAGAACTTTGGGGTTTGTTTTGATGCTTTTGTTGTTGGTGCGTATAGTTGTATTTTTTTGTCTGATATGATAGATTTTAGTGTCATTCCTTATGTGACAGTATCTGATGAGGTCTATTGGGTCTCTAGAAGTATACTAAGTTGTCCAAGCCTTGTTTCTATGAGTTATTTTGATTTTCTAAGTCTAGTTAGTCATGGGGCAGTTCTAGTTTTGGCATGGGAGTTAAGGATATTGAGGAATTTAGTATTAAAGAAGGCCATGGCCTCATCTAGTGGGAGTCTTTTAAGTTCAGACCAGTTGTAAGCCTTGAGATCATATAGGAAGATGTCTAGGTTAAAGTTTTTTTTTGTTACATGTCACTTTATAGGTGTGAAGATGGGTGTTCTCAGCTTTGTATTTAATGATATAGGTGAGGCAATGATCACGTAGGTCATCAGGTAGTGTGCCTGAATTGTGCATCTGTGGGTCACCATTGATTAGGATCCAATCTAGGATATTACCTTTGTCTTTATTTTTGCTATACCTAGTGGGGGAGGATATGGTCTGAGTAAACCCATGGAGGTTTATGTGATTGCTGGGGGCTTTGGAGGAACAGGTGTTCCAGTCGATGTTAAAGTCACCTAAGACAATGGTTTCTTGGGGGCAATTGCAGGCTAGCCAGTGTAAAATAAGTTCTAGGGTGATGACATTCTTTCCAGGGGGAATATATATGTTGACAATATACCTACATTTATTTTTTTATTTATTTGTAGTTTGGTGATGGAAATTTCAGTGTTATTTACTTGAGGAGGCTGTTGGGTGTCAATAGTGACTGTGAGGTTGGACTTAAATAATACAGCTACCCTACCACCTTTCTTGGATTTCCTGTCTAACCTAAGGATGTTATATCCTGGAGGAGTTACTTCAGTGTCTTTAGTTGCTGGTTTTAACCAGGTTTCAGTAAGACAGAGAATATCTGGGGAGTGGACAGCTAGGAGGGCATGGAGGTAGTGGATTTTATTATTCAGGTTTCTGATGTTAAGATGGCAGGCCAGAAAAGAGTTAGGATGCTTATTTAACAGAATATAGTAGGCAGGATTGTTAGCCATAGAGCTAGTGTCAGAAGGTGTGGCATTGTTAGGGTTTAGTTGAGGATTGTCAAGTGTGGATGGACCAGGGATAGGGTGGATGTCACCATCTTTAGTGAGGTTGTAGTTCAATCGGGTTATAAGTTTCAGAATTTTATTAATAAGCTTAATATATTGCCTGTTTTTTTGGATAGTGTAACTAGGTCAGAGAGGGTAATAGTATTTAGGGGGATGGCTATAGATGAGAGTATGTTATTAAAATGTTTTAGCTTCTTAAGAGCAAGAGTGGTAGAGGTTTGGGATTTTGGGCATTCGAGGTCTGAATAGAGTTTGTGTTCATATCTTGTGAGGTGGTAAGGTAAGAAGAGCATTATTAGTAAGTAGAGGGGTGAGAAATATTTGGATGTTATCATTGTTACCGTTAAGAAAGTGTCAAAATGAAGTGTTAAATGTATTAGCAAATAAGTGGTTACTGGTTATGCTGTTAGCATTTGAGAAGAAGAGGAAACTGTAAAGTACAGGAATAAAGTATGGTAAGAGAGGGATGGGTTGTTTATCAGAAAGGTGGAATCAGTAACACAGAGGTTGTGATTGGGTTGAGGGAAAGAGGGAGGGGTAAGGTAGCTGTAGTGAGGGTGGGTGGGAATTGGGGGCAGATAGAGGTGCGGAGTGAGCCCTCGAGAAACGAGGGCAAGCGGAGAGGGGCTAACACTGTTGCTAAGGATAGCTTGTTCCAGGTAGGTAACTTTCTTATGGCGTATGCCACTTAATTTTAAAATGCATGCAGTTCTATTCTTTGAGAGAGTAGTAGTGCAGCACACTTTACAGTTATAAAGTAAGCCGAGCCCTTTTAAACAGAAAATAGCATACTTTTCATTATCAAAGTAAGTCGAGCTCTATTTACGGCTACATTCCACTAAGCTAGAGAAGAATTTAAATTTAGAGAATGAATGTCCAATTATTTAGCGAGTCACTAGCTGTAAGGGGAGTTTGGGTTGTTTTTCCAGTGTTTTTGGACCCAGTTAGTCAGTAATATAGCACACAGGAGAGTAACTGCTGGTATTAACCTTAATTTGTTTTAAGAAGTATATGGGGCAGGCAGACTTAGCCTTCCATGCTTGGTCGCTGATAGAAAAAAAGGTTCTTTGATTGTAGCAAGTCTTTTCAGTGGGACTTGAGGCAGAGAACTTAAATAGGGGATATGCTAGTTAGGTACAATCTATAGCAGCCAGCAAACAATCAGTTCAAGCAGCCAACACACAGTCAAATTCAAAACATGCACTCATGTTTATCTTAGAGTTCGTATACAGCAAACACTCTATTCAGCGTTGTGCACATAAGCATATTAACTTAACAAGCCCTGATAATCAGCTTTCATGGAAGCTACACGATCTAGCAGAATGTCATAGTAGCTACACAATCTAGCAGAATTTCAGTTTCTAGCTTCACATCTTGCATTTGTAACAGTATCTACACACAGCTCCATACTGGCATTTAAGACACTGCAGCACAGTTACGAGCTTGGGAGATTACAATAATGCTAACAAGTGGCTATACTATACATTTACAGTTGCATGTGCATATTTAGTTCAAAGGAACGCAAGGTAGAGTTATGTAAGACATAATAACATGTTTTAGGTTCATACCATAACCGACTGAGTCCTGGTGCGCTGGAAGTTTAAAAATGGCGGGTTCTGTAGGGGATTAAGTAACCTCTGTTCAGAGGGAGGGGGAGGAGTGAGAATTAAGCAGGCTATCCCATGGGGCTAACACTGTTGCTAAGGATAGCTTGTTCCAGGTAGGTAACTTTCTTATGGCGTATGCCACTTAATTTTAAAATGCATGCAGTTCTAATCTTTGAGAGAGTAGTAGTGCAGCACACTTTACAGTTATAAAGTAAGCCGAGCCCTTTTAAACAGAAAATAGCATACTTTTCATTATCAAAGTAAGCCATGTTAGTTTTTCAGTTCCCACCAAGGAAAACAGCACTGATACAGACAAAAACTGTACCAAACAAATGCAGCAACATGAGCCACCTAGTACTCTATTTCTGATATGATTAAACAACACCTATAAAAATCATTTAGATGTGAATGTTTTGTGGTATCTTCCTACTTCTCAACTTACTTGGTCAAGAAGTCTGGACATAGCCAAAATAATGGGAAGTGAATAAAACCAGGAGGAAATTTTAAATATTACTCTGTTTAGCCTAAAACTGATTAGAACAATGTGTTTTTATATCAATGCATTTTTTGAATAACAAGAAGTACAAAACTTTAAAGCCTGATATCACTGACTGAATATAATCTTTAAAGATTTATTAGAAAATCAAAAATGTTATGAAGGTCAGGACAATCTTCAGGAGCAAAATCAAGGACATTCTGCAAAAATAGGGACATTTGATAGGTAAGGACAACACTGAAAAGGACATATCTGGTCACAGTAACCCATTCCAGGATCTGAATGCTTTTTTAGATGTGTGGGATTTGAAATAATTACTAACCAGTAGGATGGAAGCTTACACTACAGTTATACTGTGCATTTTATAGTTACAGGAAGTTCTTTGATACCCACATTTTTTTGCTTGCCAGAACAGACAGTTGGTTACATTTGTTTTCTTTTATACTATTTGTAAGACAAAAAAAGTTATACAGCAGTTGTAATACATATTTTTTACCACAACCCCGGCTCTTCAACCAATGACTTGAGAGTAAAAAAAAAAGTTACTTTAGCCTTTCTCCCCATCTCAGTTATTATTACTTCATTCTACCCACAACATTGCTAATACTTTGCTTGATTTTTCACTTTCACACACACACACTCACAAACACACACACACACACACACACACACACACACACACACACACACACACACACGCACACACATCATTAAACTACTTTTGTATGACTGTGCACCTCAGATATTTGCTTAAGATCAAGAGAATGAATAAAACCATAAATAAAGGTTCAAAACTGTATATCAACTCACTGATGTCAGAAACAAACAGTGCAACTCCCCTCTGCTCTCTTAGCTTTTTAGATCAAGATTCATAAACAAGGAACAAAATTAGGGACACATTTTAAATATTTCAGTTATATACTTAGGAAGTTGATAGAATAACAAGTTCTGCATTATCAAGTATTTTCTGAAGGATACAAAATCTAAAACTTGCATGCTAAATATTTAGTAATTGTAATCTGTAACAATTTGCCAGAATCCACATATTTTATAAGGAACAAACCAATATACCTTTCAAGTTCTTTGCTTATAGAATTCTGTTTAAAGTAAGAAAATAATGGAGACAGAAAGGGACAAATTATTATTTGATGTATTTGTTAGCCAGGTAAACCCAGTGGACAAAGTGTCCCTTATCAGGGTGACTGGGAGTATTGTTTGGTTAACTGACTCACTCAAAATCACAAGGTAGGTAAATTGAGGTGAAAGGCTTCACACCTGTTACCATTGACTACAAGAAACAGTTTATTAACATAAATGTCAGATAACTCCAAATAATCAGCTGAGCAATATGTATTGCATAGCTGAGCATTTTCTGAACAATAAAAAACTATGAAACTGTAAAAACTGGTATTATTGGCAGATGGTAATCCTCAATGATTTACCAGAAAAAAATCAGTTTTATTTATTCTTTGTTGAGTGGGCTAATCCCAGTAGGCTAGTAACCTATTTTTATGGGAGACTTGAGGTGGTATTTATACTATTAGGGGAAACTTGGACAGAGTGTCAGGGACTTTTCCCTACACAATTTGTGTGGGTGTGTTATTGCTGGTACACTTCTTGATGCTAATCTGATGCAATAGCATCTGAGAGTAGTTGAGGCATGGCAGCAAAGGACAGGAGTCGAGCATTTGTCAGTGGAGGAGAATATTGTAAGAGAAACTGCTGGTGGTGTTCAGACAAGTTCCATAAGGAATGTTGCGCATATTACAAATAGCATTAAGCTTGTCAGAAGGAATCACAAGAAGGAGTAAGAGTTGCCAAGATCAATGAAGGTGATCTAATACTGTTTTGGTGGAGATGATAGGTGAAGGACAAAGAGATGAAGGAGAGGAATATTGAATTTATTTATTTGACATTTGTTTACTAGGAAAATTTGACTGTGTCAGAAAGTGTTCATTTTCAGTGGAGACCTGGGGAGAAAAGCTCCACAATCGCAATTTTTCAAAAATCAAGTACAGATATTTTAAATCATGAAGAATCAGGTTACAATACACAACATCACGTACATATATTTTAAATCAAAAAGTGTCATGTTACACTACAAAACATGAGTAAAAAAGATGTAATGAGAAAAACATAGAGCAGTTAGAATCAGTTTGAGTTGGTAAGAAAACATTTGCAGTTGCAGTGCAAGAGGATAGTTGGATGAGAACAAGTACTCTAAATCTTGATACAAAATAAAAAAAGATATACTGTTGTATTTGGGCAAAAAATGAAGACGAGAATGATAGATACTTTATTTGGGACAAAGTAGTTGTACCCATGGGCTTTAGGGCAAAGGACATTAAATCATTAGTACATTTGGGTAAAGAAATATTTTGTGACATTACTTTTGAGACTGAAATTTTGATGGACAAGTTTCTATACTTATGCCAACTGAAAAAAGACTGTTTTCCATTGAATAATTATATGTTTTCAGGACAAGGAAATGGACTAAAAAAAAAGTTTTTTTTTTCAGTTTAGAACAGGTGAAATTGAAATTAATGACTTGAAAAGATGCTTTTTTTAAAAAAATGTGTCATTCTGTATTGAGTGTAAAAAAATTATGAAAAAGCGGTTTGGAATTGGGTGTGGCAATTGGAAATGTTTTAAAGGTTGCAAATGATATTGTATAACAAGTGCCTAGGATTATATATGTTGCATGTAATAGGGGTACAGCGAGATACACCAGGCAACCTAAGGCATGATCTGATTAGTGATCGTATAAAGAAAAGATGTAGTCAATGTGAAGAGCCAGGTCATATGATAAGTCATTTGTGGTTTGATTGTGAAAGTGTAAGGATGGAAGATATTCATAAAGATGATATGAGGATTACAGATGATTTGAATAAGTTGATTGAAAGTGGTAGTAAAAATAAATTAAAGGATATCATTAAGTTTGGTACATTAAGACTATGGAGAAAGAGTATATGGACATATATAAGAGGAGATATAAGGATTGCGATAGATTATTTTGCAATATCAGAGATGGTGTGTGAAGTTGATGGGGTATTTTGGAAAATGAATTTCTGATCATAAAGCAGTTTGGTTGAAAATGTGAAGAAAATACACCAGTAATTAGAAAAGGAAATAATTATAAGATAGGTGTAATTAAGAAAGCAATAAATATCTTATGAGTGAGCATGGCTTTATAAAAGAATTTTATTTGTGAGGACTGATTTGTGGATAGTATTTAAACAGTAGTATATCTCACATTCACTCACACTCACAGAAACACTCACCCGTGCAACCACATGCATGCTCCAAAACTCAAACATACACATTCAGAGTTGAAATTTCCTACCTAACCGCCATTGCAATCGCTGACGCAGACACACACTCACATGCATTTATACAACCTCATTCATGCCCCTATTGTGTATTTGTGCATGTACTTGTGTGTGTGTGAGCACTAAACACTTACATAATGTATATATGTTATCTTTTGAATGTAAAATACATCCTCCAGCATCAATTACATATGCTACAGCAACAATGAAACATTAGGCCGAGGAAGTATTTTACATCAGAAATATAAAAAAAATGTATATACTAAAAGTACTAAAAGTAAACAAATACAAACCAATTTAACAGATAGCCCATTTCCTAAGCACAATAATGTCCCCCAGGATGGGAATTATAGGTGAAAGAATGGATCTTCCAGTGGTACTGAGGACAGTCCATTATTTCTCGAATAATGCCAACCCTATCCCCTGTCAGGCATTATTATTTACTTATAAAAATGACAAAGTTATGTAATTGAATGAAATGCATTATGTGAATATATCCATTAATCTGTATAATGACATAGTCATGCAGGTTATGAAATTATATTACCCAAGAAAACAATTCCTCTTGCAAATATAACTGTACTGATGTTACTACTACTAATATCACTTTTATATTAGGTGAGTTGGTTCTCAAACTTAATTTGATATTTTTTTCTAGTGGTCACACATTGCACAACTGTATGGCTCATCTATGAGGAAATTTGTTCCTAACTATTATGCAAATTTATACATACATCGCTGGGAAAATTATTTTTGCACTATCTTGAAGAATTTAAAGCTGAGATTAAGTGTTATGGTTACTTTTATTCAAGACATTTTCCCAGTTAACAACATGAACAGGACAGATACATGAGCTTACTGCTTATCTGGAGTTCTATAGGACTTTAACTTAGAAATGTCCCTTACTTTTGAGGTGAAAATGTAACTGAATATTGAAATATAATAAAGCATGTACTAAATTTTCTAAGTAGCCAAATTATGAATTGTCTTTCACACTATAAATTATCTAGTGTAAATATTCATTTACATTTTTGGCAGATCTGAGCATTTCCTAATTTTTTATTGAAGAAGTATATTTTTGAAACAAGCTGCTGTGATGAAATATAATAGGATATATAGTAGTAGTCTTGTTCAGATGTTTGTACTAAAATGCTGCAATTATGACAGAGTGGAACAAGTGGGCATACTGTACAAGAAACCATAATAATAAGAAGAAGTTTCTATATTGGCAAAACCCGTAGAGATTTGGCTGTAAGAGTTAGAGAGCATATTGCAGACATCTCCCAGGCCCTAGCTTGTAAATGTTTCATCTCCCAAGTCCCTGCTTACACTTATCCAGGGTACCAGAACTTATCAAAGATTTGGGATGCATGGCTAGGCTTAAAAAGGCCCTTGTGGTTGTTACCCTAGTAAGCACCTATGAACCTATGAGGTGCTGGGGATGTCCTTTTTAACTGATGGAGGGACAGGGGGGGGGGATGAAGTTTTCACTGAACCTGTCTGCCAGCAGGATGTCTATATCTATGGCATTTGTGTATGTGGTGTTATTGACCACCAGTTTAGAGCAGATTTGGTTAAGATTTTGGACATATGTGAAGAAGGCCTTGTGATTGTACTTAAAGGATGTGGCCAACTTGGACTTGAAGTAAAATAACTGGCCTGAAACCAAAGTGCTTAAACCAGAACTAAGACACTTATAGAATAACAGACACTAAGCCTTCAATCAGCAATTCCCAACTTAGAAGGAAACTTCATTTAAACTTGCCTGGTCACCTCTTTGTGTTAATCGCGTAACTCTGTATTCAGTTTAGCATAGTTTCTCTATCTCCATTGCCTTTTGCTTTCCTTCTTTGCTCAGTCACCTTTAAAGCTTTACAATTAATCATTTGCCTTCCTACTCTTTGTGGTTAGAATATTTCTGTTGCCACAATCCTGGCTAATATTCTGAAGTTCTGTTCAAAGTTCTTCATGCACTGTATCCACTAGATCTAGTAATTTAAATTTGCTTCTATGACCTAGTCATATAAAATATTTTTGAGAGCATATCTCTTTGGCCTGGGGGGCTTTCCTTCTTTTTTTTTGTTTGATTTGAAA
Source organism: Protopterus annectens (assembly GCF_019279795.1). NCBI lineage: Eukaryota > Metazoa > Chordata > Ceratodontiformes > Protopteridae > Protopterus > Protopterus annectens. The sequence continues at coordinate 1,076,462,239 of NC_056746.1, forward strand.
CTTTGTGATGAGAATCTGATGGTCTGAGTAATAGTCTGTTTTAGGTCTTCCTTTTGGTCTAACATTTCTAACTGTAAATTATATAGTCAAACTGATTTCAGTATTGACCTTCGTGGGATATTCATGTATCAAATGATCTCTTACAGTGTTGAAAGAGACTGTTTGTTATGATGAGAGACTTATCTTGGTTTATCTGTCTGTGATTCATTTCATTTCACCAAGGGGAAACTTGCCTTTTATTTTAGATATTGTTTGGCTATGACCTGTAGCATTACAATCACCTACAATGAATGTAATATATTATTTGGTTTGATATCAAGAAGGCACTGCAGATCCTCATAAGATTAACTGACTTCTTCCTCTTCAGCATCTGTAATGGGGACATAAACCTGTTTCACTCTAATGCAGAAAGGGTTGCCTTCATTCTGACTGAGAGAATAATATCTCTTTAGGTTGTAACTTATCACTGATTTTGACACCATTTTTAGACTACAAGGACTGCTGTTCTCCTTCTGCAAGATTCTTGTCCTCAGTAGAAGATCTGCTGAAAATATTAGAAGCATTATCTCAGCTTAAATTAGTTGATTAAGACATAACACACTTTAATAGGGTTAAATGAGTATGGCAATTAATTCATTATGTTACTGTATATAAAAGACATATAGGTATAAATAGAAAGTGTTCATTATATAATTATGTGTAATATCTATCTGAACAATTGAATCAACTGTGTTATTAAATGACATTTACATAACTAGAAGTCAATTATGTTTATTGTGATATATCAACCATGATTAATGTGTATATACAATTTCAATTGAAACAAAGTTTTACACTATGTGTATTGGGGAAATATGAATTGAGTTATGCAGTTTAGTAAACTGCGTATTGTGAAATGTAGATTTGTGGTAAAATTGGAGAACTCTTACACCCTTTTATTATTTGTGATAACATAATTTTCTAATATATACAACTTAAGTTATATATGGATTATTTTTATTTGAATCAGTGATAGTATTTTGTATATATGCATGACAGTTCACAAGTGTATCTGTATTTCATCATCCCTGAAAAGGATTATATTGTTTTCATAGTTTAGTCAGATATTATTCATGACTGCTATAATTTAGCAGAACATAAACTGATTTAGAACTTTATCAGCTGTCATGATTAGAAGATTTGTTAAAGGGTGAGCAGTGCTGTCTGATTCACAAAATTACATATCAAATAATTCTTTCTAACCTGTATCCAGCAAACAAGTTCATAGGATCATAGGATCATAGGAGGTTACTAGGCTATTGGCCCTGCGGCCCTTGTAAGCCTAGCCAAGGGTTTAGCCCATGATTAGACAAGTCAGCATCCAAAGCCCCAGTCCAGCAGGGACACAGGTGGAATCCCAGGGGTGTGTTTTCTGTTTCTCATCCAGTTATCCAGGTTGTGCTTAAAAAGGGATAATGAGGTACTCTGCTTGATGTGGAGAGGGAGCCTAATCCATAGATGGGGGAGTCTCTGGGACACAAATCTGTCCCACCAACAAGTCCTATTGATATCACAGACCAGGTTGAGGTCATGTGTACGGGTTATGTGAGTGGAGCTTGACTTGGGGATATGCAGCAGTCCCATCAGGGTGGGGACTGAGATTGCTTTGTATGCCAGACAGAGGTTATCTCTGTGGAGTCTGTATGAAACTGAGTAGAGGGACAGGGTTTTTAGCCTATCTGTGTAGGGTAGATGTTTGAGGTCCTGGATTCTCCTGGTGATGAACCTCTGTGGTGTCTCCAGCTGCTGCATGTGCTTTGCAAGGTACATACCAAAAGGGGAATTATACTCAATAATTGGCCTTATAAGGGAAGAATATAGGGATGTTATGATCTCTTTGTCCCTGGATGAGATGACCTTACTTATGAGGTGGGCTATATAGGAAGCTTTCCGTACAATGGAAGCAACATGGTGGTCAAACGTCAGGTTGCTATCAACCTGGGTGCCCAAATCCCTCACTACTGATTGTGTACTTAGGACATTGTTTTTAATATTTTTAATGTGATAATATGTGGGGACGTCACTCTCCCCAAAGGGGACTATGATGCATTTTTTGGTATTCAACTTGAGGCCATGTTTCTGGCACCAGTAATTTGTTTGGGTGAGACTCTCTTGGAGGACGTCCACATCACTTGAGGAATTGATGACCACACCCAGTTTGTAATCATCTCCAAACTTGGTCAGCCATAGCCCACTGGTTTTGGCCTGCACCTCAGAGAAGTATATCTTGAATAACAGAGGCCCCAAGAATGATCCCTGGAGTATGACGCTCATTAAGGGTCTACTGCTTGAGGTGGCTTCCCCTATTTTTATTAGGTGGGTTCTATCAGTGAGCCAGTTTGCTACCCATATGGATTGATGCCTAGTTGAGAGAGTTTATCTATTATGCCCAAGTGGGGAATAGTGTCGAAGGCTTTGGCCAGGTCAAGGTAGGTGGTGTGCACCGTCTTCCCCTCTTCCATGGCTTTGGTGACTGTCTCAAAGAAGTTGACCAGATTTAACAGACATGACCTCCCCTTGACAAAGCCAAACTGTGTGGGGTGTTCAAATGAAACTTCAGCATACAATGGTTTAAGAGTCAGAAAGGCTTACTGTGACAGGGAAAATGGCTATATGTAGTCTTTTCTGTCATGGTAAATCTTTCTGAAGCCCAGCCACAGTCTATAAGAAGTAGAAATGAGAAAAGTAACATACTTATCAACAATGTTAACCACATTGCAGTATCCGCATCTATAACAGATTTAAGCATTTGAATGTATGCAAGGAAATCAGAAAGCTTAACTAGTTCATTTAAATAAAGTTTAAATTCAAGTACTTTTGGAGTGTCTATGCTACTAAAAGTCAAGCTTGAAGTATGTGCAGAATCTGTTTACCTATTCTGTCCCACTCGCTTGCTGAACAACTATACACACTAAAGTGTGCTAGCCTGTGTAACTAATTTATCACTGTTTCTGCATTTTCTGTGTGTTTCTACCAAAAAAACAAAAAAATAATCCTTGTTTTCCCGCCTCTCCTCGTCTAGTTTAGACCAGTTTACAGGCATTGCTGTATTCTGGGCTGTGGTGTAGTTCCTGTGTTGTCCATTACCTTACTTGGATAGAAGGAAGTTTCTTTGCTCACCAGTGGGAGTGGGGAGCCTTGAGCAGCCTACCTGTCCCTGTAGGAAGTGACCTCAGCACAAGAAGCTGTAGTAATTGGTTGTTTTGGACCATTTCTAGCTCTTTTGTAGTTCACTGTTTAAAATCCGCCTCTGGGCATTTTTTTCTGGCTATACTGCTCAGACAAGCTCCTCGTGGTTCTGCAGAGTGGTCCTAGCAGCAGGGAACTCAGAAAAGCGACTACTTTCTGGATTTAAGTATCTTTGCTTTTTTCACTTGGAATAGCTTCTGTAGCTTACCCTGAACTAGCTTGAACTGTTTTTAACTGTTTGCTGCATTATTTTAAAATCTGCACTTAAAGTTACATTTTAGTCGAATTTGATCGAAAGTTTGTTTGTTTGTTTGTTTAATTTAACTGTGGAGGCTGCCCACTAAAGTGTGCTAGCCTGTGTAACTAATTTATCACTGTTTCTGCATTTTCTGTGTGTTTCTACCAAAAAAACAAAAAAACAAATAAAAAATCCTTGTTTTCCCGCCTCTCCTCGACTAGTTTAGACTAGTTTACAGGCATTGCTGTATTCTGGGCTGTGGTGTAGTTCCTGTGTTGTCCATTACCTTACTTGGATAGAAGGAAGTTTCTTTGCTCACCAGTGGGAGTGGGGAGCCTTGAACAGCCTACCTGTCCCTGTAGGAAGTGACCTCAGCACAATAAGCTGTAGTAATTGGTTGTTTTGGACCATTTCTAGCTCTTTTGTAGTTCACTGTTTAAAATCTGCGTTTGCATGGCTTTGCACGGTTGTGCGCATACGGTTAAACAAGGTTAAACTTTTTCTGGCTCCGCCAAGTCTGCTCTTCAAATTTTCCCTTAAGGAAGCTCTACTCTTAGTATAACCAGACTACTCACTATATTATAAGCCTAGCACTTGTTCTCAATACTTCTCAACTAAGTAAGCACTCTCGTACTAAGTAAAGCACTACATCTACTTACCACCCCTGTGAATATCCACTTCCCTTAAAGGTACAGCACTCCCTTATACTGTTCTAGCATGTCGAGTGGTAGATTACTGGCGTCGTCTCCAATTCAGCTGGTCAATCTGGGTATCTTGAGACAATGCTACAATTGTCTCATGTACACAGACAACCCTCTCCTCCTCCCAACAAACACAAATACATGTGAGAGATGCAACTATATAGCCAAACTGGAGGCTGAACTCTCTCAACTCAGGGCTGGCATGACCAGACAGGAGGAGATGGCAACCACACACACAACATTCCCAGTCCCACATAGACCTACCACAACTGCAAACCAAACACATAAAAACACAAAGACATACTCAGAGGCTCTAATAAAAACTTACCAAAACAACAGAGGCTCCCAAAGCAGACATCCAAAATCCACCACCTCAAAACAAAACACATGCAACACATACTTCAATAAATCAGTGTGTCAACCAATCACAGCCCTTAAGGCCAAACACCTTGCCTGATACACTAGTAATAGGTGACTCTATAGTCAGACACACTGATGTCCCGCTGACCAGGCTGAACAAGGAGAAGGTGACTGTGAGCTGTCTATCGGGAGCTAGGATCCACCACATAACACACGCACTCAAGTCACTCCAAAGCAAGTACAAATATGACTCTGTCATTGTCCATGCTGGTGTGAATGACCTGAGACGTACCTCCCTGGACTACATGAAAAGAGACATAGAGGAGCTCTCCGATTATGTAGCCCAGGCTGGTATGACCCTGACCCTGAGCAGCATCTTGCCCTCACCAAGAATGATACCACAATACAAAGACAAGATGATCAGCTTTAACAATTGGCTCAAGTACTGGTGTCATTCTAAGGGGATCCAATGTCTGTCTGCCTGGGATGACATGTTGGACAAGCCACACTGCTTCGGGATGGCTTACACCTGTCACCACTGGGATATTGGCTAAGGCTCTTGCCACCCCCATAGTGCCTTTTTTAGGCAAGGCTCAAAAGACAAACCCACCTCCTTAGAAAACAAAAATGGAAAAAAACTAAGGGTAATGCTGCTCAACACCAGAAGTCTAAATCTCAAGATGCAGGCACTTGATGCACTCCTCAGCATGGAGAACATTGACGTCTGTGCAGTAACTGAAACCTGGTTCAAGGCTCCTGAGAGCACCCCAGTGCTACCAGGCTATACCTTGTATCATGCTTTTCAGCCCCAAAACCCGGGCCGAACCACAAAGGGAGGGGGAGTGTCCATATTCATCAAGGACACCCACACCTCCAGATTAGTAGCAACACATGAAGCATCAGAGACCATACAGGTGCAACTAACCATAGGCAAAACTGCTATACAACTGGTAGCATGTTACAGACCACCCTCCCAATCTCAAGAACCCCACTCAGCCTTCCTGAAGACATTGGAGGATATGAATGTATCACAAAATGCCATCATACTGGGAGACTTCAACTACCCAAACATAGATTGGGTACATTATTCTAGCCCTAATACCCTAGCTCAAAGGTTCCTGGAATTCATAAATTCAAATGCACTGGAACAACTAGTCACCTCTCCCACTAGGGAGATAATATACTAGACCTGATCATCACAAACATGGGGACAAAATGCTCCACACCAGAAGTATACCCCTCACTAGTGAGATCTGACCACAAACTAATCACCCTGGATATACATATCCCACCTCCACCCCCAGCACAAAAGACCACAGTGAAAAACTTCTCAAAAGCAGACTTCACTCTTCTTAAGACTGAGATGGTATCCTTTAAGCCCACTGTGCCAGTGGATACCACATCCCACAATGCCGAATCCTTCACAAATTCTTTCTATGGACATCTCCAAGAATGCATGGATCATGCAATCCCAAACAAAGCCAAGTCCCTCTCCACCAAAGGTAAGCGTCCTGTCTGGTGGACCTCAGCCATAAACAAATTGTATAACAAAAGAAGGAAGCTACTGCACGTCAGAGCAAAATCCCATGAAGGGAAGACATCTCTGATCAACATTAGCAGAAAACTACGTTCTCTCATAAAAACATCCAAGGCCAACTTTGAGAGAAAAATCGCTAAGGACACTAAAGATAACCACAAAGCCTTCTTCAGCTATGTTAGAAACCTGGGTGGAAACCCTCAGATATGCTCAGAGTTGGTTCACAACAACAAAAAATACACTGAACCCACATATATTGCCAACATTCTGGCTGACAGGTTCAGTGCAAATTTCTCCCTCCTTCACCCCAAAAGAAGAAATACTTATCCCAGCTGAATGTAATCTCCTTGTCATCTCAGATGTCCAAGTGAGAACCGCCCTAAACAAAGCAAAAAACACAGCATCAATGGGACCTGACAGTATCCCGGGTTGCGTGTTACGTGAACTCCAAGAGGAGCTAAACCCACACATAAAAATGCTATTTAACCTTAGCCTTACTTCGGGATATGTACCTGAACACTGGCGTACAGCAACAGTGGTCCCACTCCACAAGGGGTGCCTCTACAGACCCTGAAACTACCGCCCATAAGCTTAACCAGCCTGGTCTGCAAAGCTATGGAAAGAATCATTATGGAACTCATAAACAGAGACATAGGGGACCTACAGACACTTGACCCCACCCAGTTCGGCTTTGTAAAGGGCAGAACCTGCCTTTTAAACCTGGTTGACTTTTTCAAAACAGTCACTAGAGCCATTGATGAGGGCAAAGCAGTCCATACAGCATACCTGGACTTGGCTAAGGCCTTCGACACAATACCCCACTCAGGCATCATAGATAAGCTCAACAGCTTAAAAGTAAACCCTTATGTCACTACATGGGTTGCAAATGGCTAAAGGACAGAACCCATAAAGTTAAAATCGCTGGAGCAATGTCAGACTCAAAGCCAGTCACAAGTGGTGTCCCACAGGGATCTGTCCTGGGACCCTCTTGTTCGGCATTTATTTCTCAGATGTTAAAGCAAACATGGGAGGGCTGTGGCTGACAAAGTTCGCAGATGACTGCAAACTAGGCGCCATAGTCGATACACCAGCAGACACACACATCCTACAAAAAGGCCTCACAGAACGGACAACTGGTGCCGGAGTCACGGCCTTAAACTAAATGCCAAAAATGCATAGTCATCCCTTTGGGAAAAACAAAGTACCCACAAATTATCACATAGACAGCAACCCACTGAGTACGGAAAAAGTAATCAGAGACCTAGGGACCCAAGTCGACAGCGACCTCTCATTTGACACCCACGTTGCCAAAGTGGTTAGAAAAACATTCTACCTTGCACACCTCATCATGAAGGGATTCACATCCAGATCCAAGAATGTCATTGTACCCCTATATTCCTCCCTCATCAGACCCATGATTGAGTACAATGCCCCATTTGGTATGTACCTCACCCGGCATTTGCAACAGCTGGAGAGACCACAAAAGTACCTCACCAAGAGGATCAAGGGTCTCCAACATATGTCTTATTCTGCTAGACAAAAGAAACTTCAGCTCTATTCAGTAGCATACCGCCTGCTCAGAGGTGATCTCTGCCTGACGTACAAGGCCATGTCCAATCAGGATCTGATGGACATGCTCCACCTCAAAAAATCCAAATCCATCAGGACCATGAGAGCTAAAGACTTAAACCTCGGCACAAGTATGAATAGGACATGCTGGAGGGATAGATTCATAACCCAGAGGCTTCCCATGCTTTGGAACAAGATCCCAGTTCATATTAGGCAGAGCCCCTCACTGACTCTCTTCAAGAGAAATCTTGATGAGTGGATGGGAGATCGTAAGTTTACCCCAGGGGTCACATCTGTGTCACTGCTAGACAGGGGCACAGTAAACTAATTCTATTATATAAGGGGACCTTCATTGTGTCACTACTAGACAGAGGCACAGTATTCTAAATTTATTCTGTACATTTTTTGTACCATTTCATGGGGTGGCAAAAGCCACATCACTATGGCTAGGCTTACAAATGCCCCAGGGCAGATAGCCTAGTACTATACTATGAAACTATGAAACATAGTCTACAAGTGCATGAGTTCCTGCTCAGTCCTCATTCTAATCACTGCTGGGACTCTTCTTGGTCTATATCACAAACTCGTGGCAATTGTGGATAGCTCCACTGGGCCTTTTAGAATATCATTCTCATACTCGGATGCATTTCAAGGAGTAGTAGCTGAAATGATTAAAGGGCTCAAAGTAGTAACCAATAGAAATGATTCTAGTGTGGGGAGCTACCAAACAGAAGCAAGATTTATGACTTCATTTTTTTGGACAGTACTCTGAGGCAGAACAGCTTGAAAATTAATGGAAATAAATGCTGAATGTGTGTGTCTACTCTTATGATCACAGTATTGCCTCAAGTGAAATCGTAATGTTGTACTCCCCTGGCAAAGAGCCTGATACTGCATTTGGCACTGTTAAACCATTCAGTGACTGTTCACGTGCTAACAATGCACCTCACGACTATTCATAGTGCTCCAGCTCCTGTTTATACTCTCATTCTATACTACCATTAGTACCACTATGTTTTTTGTCAATAGTACTCATGATATTGACTATACAGGTGTGGAACTCATTCTGTAAATGTACAGTATGAACTCTCTTAATTATAACAAGCATCTGAATACCATTCTGACTCAGTATGTCTGGTTGTTTTAATTATTCCTCCCAAGGATACTGGCTTGAATGTTGGTCATTTTTTTCTGCTTCGTATTCACATTCAAGCAAAATCTTACCCAGTGGCTTTAGTTTATGCCCTGAGCATGTCCAGAAAGTACATTGATATTTATCCACGCTGTTTGGCAGGTTAAGTGATTTAGAAGTAGCTTCTGATAGTATATTGCATTCTGCATTAACTTCATGTTTAAATACAATAGTCTTGCTTTTAAGCACAAGGTTTTCTTAGCAACAATAAGCACTATTAGTGGTCTATACTGCTTTCCAATATTCATTTTGATTGCGTTTACTAACATTTCTGCCTTATTTTGTCACTCCTACACATGAATTTTGCTGCACTATTTATTTTAACTATGATTATGACTTCTGCATTCCTACAGTTGCAAGTTAGTGTCACCATAATTGGTTGCTTCATGCCTGTAGCATTGCTTGCACTGGGTATGGTATCTGACTGCTCATGTTTACAAGGCACCACCTTAGAAATTATGTAGTCACCAGTAATAACATTCTTATTTTTGTTTCTTTTTTTTTTCATTGAGCTATATTTTCCTTAATTTTTCACCCTTCCAGTACAACAGCCATGTTTAAGGTAAATACCTGAAAATGCAGATACTCTGCACACACCTAATTCTTTATTATGTTTAAAAGTATGTGCCTTTTACTACCCTACTTCTAACTTGATTATTTTAATAGCAAACATAATTCTATTTCTGACAAGTTTTTCACCATATTGACTCCGGAGCCCTGCTTGTGTCTTTCTGCTTATTCAAGGGTGAAAATGTATCATACCTTTATTGTTTTCACACCTGGGATATGAAGAAAAAAACACATTTTGATCTTGTTTGGCTTTCTGCGGTTAATCTCAATGAGATATAGCACAGATTTTTGAATCCAGACTTTTCAGTTACAATGCAACTTCAAAGATAGTAGTGGTTGAAGTGAAGACATTTTGAACCAAAAATGAAGAGATGCAGTAATGGAGATTAAATATTTGGTATTAGTATGAAAGACTCATTTCTTTGGCAATAATGATAAAATCAGAGAAAGTGAACAATGGGTTTTAACACTAAAAACCAGAAAAAAAAACAGGCTGCTATCACAGATGACTGTAGAAAGTAAGGGGGTATCCTTGTCTAGGAAAACTTTGCAGACTGAAGAAAACTCCAAGACTCAGTCATCCCAAAGAAGGCACATTTGGTTCAAAAGTAGCTTCATATTTGACACCATGTGTATATTAAGAAAACACATTGTTAAAATGAATGAAGAGGTGTTAGATATGCTGTGCATTCAACGGCTGCTTAAATGAACTGCATCATTAGACAAAAGTCATATGTCACACAGATCCACTTCCTGGTAGTACTCATTTAAAGTTAGAACTACTATATCATTACTACATATACATATGCACTCATATGCTACAATTCTGACAGCACTGAAAACAAACTTTTAATGGCCATTTTTCTGAAAAGGGTTGATGCATTCACTCCTTAACTAAATATTTGTATCTGTACGTCACGACAATTTGAAGGTAAGTACTATATCCTGTACATTTAAATACTCACTACTGCATATCAGTATATGGATTGCTGTGACACCTGTTGTGTGTCATGTCCTAGGTTATCTCCTGCCATTGTGGGGACCATGGTTACACTCCTATCAGTGTTGTATCACACATCACTGCCCTGAGCAAATGCAGGGACTCAACAAGTGGCACATTTTCCTTGAATTCTGAAAATAATGGAAGGCTGTACGTTCTATTCCCCCTCCAGGAGCTTGGATTTATTTTTTCACTACTGATACTATAGTGCAGTTTAAGTGAGGATGCTATATTCTTGAGGTGTTATCATTCAGATAAGATGTTAAGCTGAGGTCCTGTGTCAATGAGTTGGTTGCAGCTTGAGGGAATGGTAAAAATCCCATGTTATTACCTATGGGATACACACCACTGCACTCCTCTACCACATTGCTGGTACCTTCACAAAGCAGATAGAGCTATCTGATATTTGGGTACCTATATTGATAATGACCTTTCTTTTTATTACCATGTCTTTGATGTGGTTAGAAAATCCTTCTACCTCACGCAGTTAAATAGTAAGGGTATCTCCCCTAGGGCCAATGCAATTTTGGTCCCTCTATACTCTTCCCTTTTTAGACCTATCCTTGTGTACTGTACACCTTTTGGAATGCACCTTACTAAGCCCCTTGACCCATTTGAAAGACCGCCTAAGGTGTCTTGACAGGAAGATTGTTGGAGTGCACAATCTAAGTTGCTTTGAAAGACTAAAGGCTCTATCCTATTACTCTGTCTCAAATAAGTTCCAGACATGTGATCTCTGTTTTGCATTTTGAGCACTGAAGATCTGTGCCCTTTTTCATTTGCTACTCCTTTGTGGAATGAATAGTCTCTCTTAACACTCATTCTGAAGACTACAACCTCCACTGTATGATTAACAACACTTACTAATGTGACATAGCCATAATCCAATGCATTCCCTGCCATTGGAATAAACTCGGTCTCTATTGAAAAGTGATACCTTGTCTACTTTTAAAACTCAACATGGAATTGGATGGGAGACCATAATGTCATGCTTGGATATGTGGAAGCAATCTTCTTACAAGAGTAATTAATATACCTTCAGCACCAGAAAGTTTTGCAGCCAAGTTTTATGATGATCATTTAGCCTTAAGCTTGGTATGAACCTATAAATCTACTATGCATGTATACCATGGCCATGCATAACATGGGCAAGTAGAACTTCCAGTTAAGCTGTCCCATGAACAGTACTAAGGCACTTACCCCATCATTCCACATGCTCTGACAGGCAGCAGCTATATTACAGGCCATATAGAATTCCTGTGGACAATAGGCTGTTCCCAGTGTTGATTTGTTTGCATGAGCTGCTTCTCAGATAGATGGTCTTGTGCACTATATATATATATATATATATATATATATATATATATATATATATATATATATATGTGTGTGTGTGTGTGTGTGTGTGTGTGTGTGTGTGTAAATACACCAGTATACCTGTACTTAAAGCTGTAGGAGCACCCATCCTCAGTACAGGACTCGACACCTGTCCAGCAGCAGTATAAGTATGTGTGAAATAATACTTTATGTATGTAATCCAGCGTGTTACAAAGCCATACTGCATGTTACATGTTGTATCACATGCTATAAAATGCATACTACACTCACCATCACCAATCGTTTGCTGCTACAAATATGCTTTTATTATGCTCTGCCTTTGCAAGAACTGAACTGAGCAGTATATATCAATAGTTAAGTCAACATTTATGTTAATATTTTTTTCTTACTTTTATATGCATGTAAATGTGCCTGTGTCACAAGTGATAATTCAATAAACGGGTTTGAAAAAAGATATGCTCACTGATGATATGATCTACTGTATATTTCCAGACATGATTTTACTGAGAAATTCTTTTCACATAAACATATACACAAAAAATGTCTTATAAATAACCACATATTCATTTATTCCAGAGTATAGAATGTTTGCTGTATTCCACGGTCTTAAAAATGAATTCACTCACCTTCTTTGATACCCCCAAAGAGTCTTCCAATAAACCACAATAACAAGCAATTTAATAGTCATAGCGACTATGCAGAGCATAACTATGCCATTATTTTTCGAAGATTGAAATACCTGCTTCTAATTAACACTGTGCCCTTCTTGATAATGCAGTGCAATCTGGGACAGTGGAATACCATATGTGCAATGTTATCATGACTATGAAATGAGCAGGTGACAGAAAATGCTGGCAGATGTTCTACAACAGCACATTCATTTTAAAAGGCATATTCTTCAATGTGAAAGCACATGTAAAATGGCACATGTTCAGAAACTGCCATTTTATTCTCTTATTCAGCAAGGTATACAGTTATATTTTTTTTATTTTACTAATGATCGTTTACTGGTTGTGTCAGTTCAGGGTAGCTGCATATCCAGATGATGCGAATGTAATAGTACTCTGCAAATTGTCAACGTGCCCAACTCTTCAGACTCCATTCTCTTATTTTTGATACAATCCATAGGATGCAGAGAGGCATCTTAAGAAATAAGGAGCAATGGATTCACACCTGCAGAGACATGTCAAAATGATGTTCATCCTACCTATAAATCTTTGTCTAGCAGGTATTGGTTGGATGTCCCAGTGACCTTTTGAATGCCCCTGCTTGTAATGGGTATACTGGTTGTTAACATAAGTCTATGCCTGGGTGCTATTATAAGTGGTCAAGACACAAAGTCTCATATAATCCTTCATGTTTGATATACTGTGCCATATGGTGCATCCATGTCAAACAACTATTAGCCAATGACTGGACTCTGTTCTCTAAATCACGGTTACAAATGGAAAAGTTACAGTCTGTGGCACAACTGATGAACCACATGAATGGCTTTAATTCCCTGTGTATGCTATTACCTAGCAGTACATTGTCAATGATTTCCTGTTCATAAAAGAAACAGGCTTGCCATTTCCTACTGTGCACTGCCTTGTCATTTCAATGTCTGTTGCATAGACTGTATTATACACGTTGCTGTTAGAATATTAAATTGCAGTTAACAGCTGTGCTGTGTCTTTGTCATCTTTTGTAGGACCTTTGTTTGTGTCTCCTGTCTCACTTAAGTTTGCTAGGCTTGTAACTGATAAGTCAGACAGAGGTGCAACCTCTGAGCAGTTCACTTATTGATTCACTATCAGGCAAGTATTATCTCAGAATTTGTTATACAAAACATTAGCACATCTCTCAGACCCAAATAATCCACAAGCATTTCATCACCAGTTTGTTTCTGAAAAATTCTCATTATTTCTCTGAGTTCAAAGATTTCATATATCCAATATTTCATACTTATGTTACTTGCTTCAGTAAATTCAAAAGTCTTGGCCCCCAAATTGCAGCATCCATTAATTATATTACATTGTTAAAAATACATTGTATTAGGCTATTGTATGTAACAAGTAGAGTGTGTGCTATTCATGAGTGCACTAACCATGAGCAGGGGAGTCTGAGTAACATAGCTGCTCACATTGTATACTAATGGCAGTACAACTTTATGGTAATGAGCAACGTTATTAAAATCAGTGTCTCTGTGTATGCAGGGAAAGCAAGATGACATAATGATACATAAACATGCAAAGTCTGAAACACGAAGCACCACTGCAGTGAGTTTGACCACAGTGAAATCCCAGTGTTAATGCATGGGAACAGTGGAATGATGTTAGGCTAACCACAGCTTTAAAAATGTGCATATGCAACTGGCTGTTATTGAGGTTGGTAGCTATGGTGGTGTACATAGTTGCCCTTGGTGGTGTATTTGTCACCTTCATCTGCAGTCCAGTAGAAGTTGTGGATTACACATCCCAGTGGCTTTAAGACTACTAGCTACAGTGACCTTTCAGTGACCATCAAGGGATACAGTAGTGGTATTCCATGCATCTGCCTCTAGAATACCCCGTCAGCCCATCAGTTACTTGATGCCATACAACAGCATGTAGGGAATAATGTAGTTCCCTACTATTATGAGGAGAGTACCATGTAGGATTTCTATGATATAGCCAACTTAGCTGAGTTTCACAATACCATGTGTGATTTCAGTGACATAGCCCACTTCCCTGATGTGCTGGGAGTTATAGACTGTACACATATTGAAATAAAGGCCACACTTTTTAAGCTAGGAAGAATGCAGGTGAGCCATAAAGATTATCACTCCATTAACTGCCAGGAGGTCTGTAATGCATGGTCGATTATCTACAATGTTTCTACAGACTACCCAGGCAGCTACCATGACTCACACATATAGCACACATGCAGTTTGTGATGGGTGACTATCCTCAGGGTATTTTACTGGGGATGCCAGACATCTCCTAGAGCTTTGGTAAATGACACCTATTAGAAATCCACAGTCCATGACAGACAATGGTTTCAGTTATGCACTATCACAGATCAATCATTGTGGAGCATGTCTATGAGCTGCTAAAAGCATGCTTGCTCTGCTTTGACGTATCTAGTAGTACCATACAGTATGACCCAAGCATACTATGCTAAGATATTCTCAGTATATGCAACATTGCACAACATAATATTGTCCCAGTCCCATTCAATAAACACATCACACCGAGTGACATTTGGCGACCTTTATTGAACTTTCATAAACATAACTTTGTTACTCCATATTTATTAATTACAACTAAAACATAATATTGCTGATTTAATCACAGCATAAACATTCATGTAATGTTAATCAGGACAGCGTGACCTCACTCATCCTGACCCAGTAAGCAACGTCCATACCTCCACTCACTTACTTTACTTATGCAGCAGTGTCCTACTCCTCACTGCATTTACCATTTATTGAATTACAGATCCAATCAAATAAGCAGCTCAGCTTACCTCAGCTCACTTATTTACTTATGAAGCAGCATCCCATCACTCACTTCATTTACCAGTTATTGAATTAAACATCCAACCAATAAGCGGGATCCTTACCTCTGCTCACTTATTTATCAGCCTTCAACTGCTCACTTTCCTTTCAAACTCATAGAAACAAACATCCAATACCAGAGGGGGGACAGAAGAGGGCAAGCCTATCCCTCTTCTCTGCCCACCAGCCTGACCAGGCTGTTCCCCCTCCCTCCTACCAAAATTTTAAACAACCTGACCACCAACAAAAGAGGGGTTAAGCCAAACATCATTCCATGCAAGCCATCCTCTCTAACCAAACTGGATCCCTGTCATCAACCCCAAAAGCCCTTCGATATAAGTACTTAAAGCTGCCAATTGACTAAATAATTAAAATAATCTAATGATCCTTATCCAATACTAAAATAATAACCGTAACTTTGTATAGCTTCTGTATATTATTCAACCCCCATACCCACCATCTATTGGAAGCAAACATCCGATAGCCACATGGCATTTACTGATCAATGCGCCACTCTGCTAATAAATTCAATCATCCATAAAGCCAATACCCCCCAAGATTACAACCCAGTGACCTCCATTTACCAAAACCAACCCTAACACAAAATTTTCTTGACAAAACTATAGTCGGTTTTCACACTATCAAACCTACCCCAACTCTTAAAACATATGACCCACCATTCCAGATTCTTTGAAGTCACATAACCCTGTCACCTGTGCAACCATACTAATTTTAGCTAAATCCACCTTGACCATCTGAACTGCCTAACCTTGTTCCATGCCAAAACATAAATTAAGAAAATCCCATAGCACCCTACCATATATCCTCCTGTCCACATCTGCTCTGAAATCCTGTACCACATCTAATCATTCCAGGCCAACCAAACACACCTGTCCTGACAACACCAGGGGCTCCTACCACAACCCTACTGTCCAAATGAAAATTAACAGTTTTCCCCAAACTTCTAATACCTTCAATGCCAGGAAACTCCCAAACAAGCCAAAACCATTACCTCACATAGAGGCAAAATTAAGGAGGCCAATGAGCTCCATGACATCCTCAATCAACCCTTGTCCCAAAACTTTACCCCCTAAAAGTTTTTTTTTTTTAATCAACAGTATCTCCTTGCTCATACCTTCAAGCTTCTACTTAAAAGTAACCAGTTCCTCACCCATCCCTACACATATGCATACCTGCAAACACTGTCAAACCCTTTACATAGCCTTCAAGTCCCTCCCCCTGCTGTCAAATCCAATGGAAAACAGTGCTAAGCTCCCAAAGTAGATCAGCTACTGAACAACCCATCTGCCTGGCCTAGCCACAGGAAACAAACCCAACTACCATGCTCACATACCTCAGCCTCCCTTGGCTCCACATTACTCCAAACTGCACTGACTTTGACATGCCTAAACGAACACCTAACAAAGTAGGATTACCTGTAGCCTCATTGTACACCACTCCACTAGCTGGCACATCCATCCCAATGGAATCCATCACCTTCCAAATCCGTTTCCTTCAGGCCTCCGACTGATGCCCCCTATGTGCTTACCCATCTGCGACCTTATTGAGCACCACTCCAACAATCTGCAAAAGAAAAGAAAATTGTAAATCCTCTGTAATCACAAATCAAAACTTTCTAATGGCAACATTAGGTGCTGTCAAGGACCTACCTCATCCAACAGCACAGTTGCCACACTACCTCACTTCCCCTATTCTCAATAACTTGGCACCACAGTACCTCTCCAACAAGCCCTTATGCAACCAGCTAAGGAATACTGCAGCAAAAACACTTCTGCAAGCATGCACTACAGGAGTATCCTCATGCAATCAGTCTTACCCAAGATTAAATAAAACAGCACATCCCTATGTCAAAGAGTACAACCTTGGCAGCTTCCTATGTGCTACTTTGCTTGAACAGCAATGTGTACATCACAACAAAACTTAGGATGTTTAAAACAATGAATAGAATACCTCCCTAACATACCCATATCTCCCAAGTGAACTTCATCTACAGTTTACCAATATCCACGATAAATATATATCATTAACTAGCATATTCTATAAACCATTATCACCTTTAACCAACCTATGCTTTGTAGTTAAAATGGTTCTGGGGGGGAGATATAAAAAAAATCCCCCTTTCCCCATTTATTCTACTATTTAAGAGTTAAGAGCAATTAAACCCTTCCATACCACTGCCAATACAGCAAACAAACAAACAATTAACAAAACCTCCTCCCCTTAAAACTGCCTACCTCACCTACACCCCCTGATCGATGTACAGGTTCTGGCAAGGAAATGAGAAATGTAACCCATTTAACTAAAGTAAAAGAAAATGACAATAAGCCACAAATTCACCTTCCCTTGCAAACCTATCTACCTCACCTATACCTCCATGGATCGATGTACAGATTATGTCAGCCACCCCAGATTTATACATAACCTCTCCCACCCACTGCAAAACTTTAGGTTTGGAGTGCACAAGTTTCCCATGGAATATGAAGTCTACCTTGCTGGTAGCCCTATCCATGCTCTCTATGAAGCCATGAACGACAACCAAAATGCTCAGCTGGTAGACATCCCAGCCAGTCTGCATGCCTGATGAAACATAATCCCAACTATCTGTTCAGGAATCTACACAACTATGTCCCTTCCTTTCACTGACTCCTAATAAACATTACAATTCCTTGTCAGTGGATTGTTCCTGTCTGCAGAAGCCCTACAATGACACACTGTTCGTGTAGACCACCTGCCATCAGGCAAAGTTGTAAAACACACACAAATACAACCATCTTCAAAACCGAAACACTCCCTCCCAAAACAGAATCTTAATCACTATCTGCATTCTCTATAGACAGACAGGAGCCTATGTACCCCACAGCTTCACGTGGTCTGATCTGTCAGGAAAACTTGGGAAACTGGAAGCACTCATGATTTGCATGTTATAGAAATGAAAATTGTGCTGCCACTGTATATTAAATACTGCTCTTATAAACCCAGAAAGTAGCTAGAGTATAAGGTTCTCATGCCACCCTGCATCCTCTGAAGGATACAGACTGAAATTAAAATGACTGTCATCACCCCATGAATTAACTCCTCCCTGATTTGCCACAAAATTCCTTGAAAACACATGAACTACCCTTAGCTAAAAGAACTGTTTTCTTTAAATCAGGCTGCTAGATATTGACCCTAACACACCTAACAAGCCAGTTTGTAAACGCAAAAAAAAAAAAAAAAAAAAAAACAAACCCACAAACCTTATGATCAGTGACATACAACACAATAGTCAAATTGTGTAACCCAGCATTAAATTTACATTAACCAGAAATGTGAGCTATTAAAACAATGAAAACTTATGGCTATGTTATAAGCCTTTAACACCTAGAACAGCAAGGTCCACCTATAACTGAGTGAAGGTCGAAAGACTTTGTCTTGGCTAGCAACATTAATACCACTGAAAAGACTGCAACCAATCCAGATTTCAAATATTACTCTGAAAAACTTAACAAGTTGGTAGAACAGATTTGTTCTAGTATTCAAACTCCTGAAGGATACGAAGCATTCCAGTGATCTACCAGAGAATAAAACATGAAAGCACAACAAAACCTATGAACAGTACACTGTTAATTTATAATTGCATCTATGTACCTATGAACAGTACACTGTTAATTTATATTTACACCTATGTACCTATGAACAGTACACTGTTAATTTATAATTGCATCTATGTACCTATGAACAGTACACTGTTGATTTATAATTACACCTATGTACCTATGAACAGTACACTGTTAATTTATAATTGCATCTATGTACCTATGAACAGTACACTGTTAATTTATAATTACATACATGTACCTATGAACAGTACACTGTTAATTTATAATTGCATCTATGTACTTATGAACAGTACACTGTTAGTTTATAATTGCATCAATGTACCTATGAACAGTACACTGTTAATTTATAATTACACCTATGTACCTATGAACAGTACACTGTTAATTTATAATTGCATCTATGTACCTATGAACAGTACACTGTTAATTTATAATTGCATCTATGTACCTATGAACAGTATACTGTTAATTTATAATTACACCTATGTACCTATGAACAGTACACTGTTAATTTATAATTACACCTATGTACCTATGGACAGTACACTGTTAATTTATAATTACACCTATGTACCTATGAACAGTATACTGTTAATTTATAATTACAACTTTTCCCCACAAATATAACATCCTCTTTTGGTACATTATTTAAATACTTATAGATTCCATAAATGTAACAACCCTTTGCATAACCAAAATAATGAGGATGAGTTTTTAAAGTTCCTAAAATATAACACGTTTGGAAGATAAACAATCAATCTGTTCTTATCTTTGTAATCCTCAAACCATTTCCAGGTCCTGTATTTTTATGTCCATTAATTCTCTGCACAATGGTGTCTACTCATTTTTACTTCATCTTGCTTGTTTGCATTCTCAAGCAAATAAATACATTTTCCTTCTTCTAGTCAGATCCGAATTCCAAAGTTAATAATCACTGCATAGCAAATCAGTTCTTTTTTGATAATTTTATTTACAGTATGTTAATTTCTTAATATTTTAACAGTGCATTATTAAAAATCATAGCATTCAAATGAAACATAAAAAATATCTTATTATTAATATGCATTATAACTCGTATATCTTTTACCTCATGTCATAGGATTACTAACACTTGTCTGGCAAAAAGTCACTCTGCCTAGTGCTTTTTCTTTCTTGCAATGAAATCTCAGAAAATTTGTCTTGCCGTGTCCTTCCTTCTCATCTGATTTTCTTCTTACCACATCTGCACACTGTCTCCTCAGCCTTTGTGCATTCCTTGTGTTTCTTCTGGGATCATA
>NC_056746.1:1076487385-1076714885 GCF_019279795.1 Protopterus annectens
GAAGAAGATATATTAAACTTAAATAAAACCTTAAAGTTATTTTCCACACCAAATGTCAAGTAATGTGATTTGGCAAACCTCAAAAAAAAATAATAATCATATTAGATAATCAAAGGTATCTCCATATAAGCACCTGAGTATTTACCCTTCCTCAAACTTTTCATGTGACAGATGTATATAAATAATTAGAAAGTATGCCCTAACCCAGTTATCACTATTTTGTTTAAATCTATAAGCTTGAGAGATCAATCAAGTCTTGTTACTTCATATAGTACTAAACCAATCCTGGAATATAACAATTAATTTTGTATTTTCACTAAGAAACAATTTAACAGAACTGACTGTGTCCAGAGTCAGTTTATTATAAAAATCCTATCTAGTCAGGATTTGTGCTATACAGAAAGGTGTGTCAAACTAAAGTTATTTTCTTTACATTATAGACACTTTCATGGCAATTTCTGCATACAACATATATAAAGATGAGGTCTTACCATCTGTATTTACTCTTTATTTATTCTCTATCCCAAAAACCTACAAATAAAAGGATGTCAAGGTTTACATCAATCCCAATAACACGTCCCTACCTCTCAACTGTCCAGATTTTTGGCTTACATTTTTGGTCTGTTCCTCATCAAATGTGCGGTTTTCTGACAAATCAATGGGATCATCTGAGGACGGAAGTCACTAAACAATAACATACATTTGAGTTTCAGACTTCAGATCCTTCAGAAAATAGGTTCATAGGTTGGTACTAGGCTATCGGCCCTAGGGCCTATATAAGCCTAGCCATAACAATTCCCTGGCTATTTCTTCCTACATTATTTACGTCCCTGGACCCCTGTCTAGCAGGGCAACTCATGTGATCCCCGGGGTGAATTTCCTATCTCCCTTCCAATCATCAAGGTTCCTTTTGAAGAGGGTCAAAGAGGCGCACTGCTTGACATGCATGGGCAGTCTATTCCAAAGACTGGGGAGTCTCTGGGTCAGGAACCTATCCCTCCAGCATGTTTTGTTCATTGCGATGACAAGGTTTAGAAAATGTATGTTGAAACAAGCCCTGTTACTCTAGCAACATTCTAAGTTTATGAGCGATATTTAAAATATGTCCCTATTTTTGGGCCTTTATCCCCCCATTTTGTCAAGAGGTTGAGAGGTATGAACACGTCTATGGACAAATTTTACTAGTCAAATAATCCCTAGGATTTGGAGCAAAATATCCATACACATATGATTATTGGGCAACATCAATTCATTTAAGGACAATTTGGGCATCTAGATAGGAGACAGAGTGTTTGCTGTGTCTTTAAAGGAGTTAGTGTTTGTCAATGGTCCATAGGCCTGAACACTTCTCACTAAACATATGAAACAAGAATAGAGAGAAAGGGCAAGTGACCTTCTTGCAAGAGTCAAAAACCTGAAGACTTTAGAGAGGTATTTCTAGACTACAAATTGGGTGTGGGTGGGTATAGGGGAAGCATTGCCATTCTGTTCAATACGAATACAGGAGCAGAGAGAAAAGTTAACAGCAGTGCACAAGGGCGTTGGATAATTTCATTGGGAATATTTTAGAACATAAAGGTTGTATATAGGTAGTATATATATATATATATATATATATATATATATATATATATATATATATATATATATATATATATATATATATATATATATATATATATATTTATGTCCCTTATGATGATAACTTTAACTTTTTTAAGAATAATAATATTTTTAAGAATATTTTTCAAAGTTTTGAGAGATGTGCAACATACAGATTTTAATGTTACATCTGATATTAAAATAGACAGTTTGTATAGTAACAAGGAGTCTCATATAAAGATGACAATTTTAAGAACAGAAATTAAAAAAAGGGGACTGGACAGATACAGCGAGACATCAGCATAGGGATCAGATGGGATACATGCTTATATGGTCATAGGTTCATACATACGTAGCATAGGCTCAAGATTCAATCTCATCAGTACGAAGTAACTGCTAAATAATTTCTTCCAGTTTCAATTAGGATTTTAGGGGGGCAAGACGAGGTGTCAGTTTATAGTTACCCATCCATTCATCCAAGTTGCATTTAAAAGAGATTAGTGAGATACTTTGTTTTACACTTGAGAGACTATATCTTGCCAGAAGGTCCCATTTATGTTTCTGTGGGAGTTTAGTTCATTTGAGTGTGTGTTTAAGGTCTTGTTTGTTCTGTGAATATGTGAGAGGTTGCTTAGGACTGTATCCTTAGAGGCTTTGTAGGCAAAGCAAAGATTCCTACTCAAAAGTCAGAAAAAAGCAGAGAAGAGAGAAAGTGCTTTATAGTAGTCAACAGGGAAGATGTGCACTTAATTTTCTTTGGGAGAAAATGCTAAGATCTTTCCAATTGAAGGATATGTTCAGATAGGTATGTGCCATCTATTATGGGCTGATAAGGGAGGAATAAAGAGGGTAATAATTTCCTTAGAAGATATACTTCTGGTAATCAAGTTGAGTAGACAGAAAAATTTCATAGTAAAAGCAGATACATGGTGGTGAAAGAATAAGTAATTGTCAATGAAAGTGTTTAGGTAAGTAATAACTGTGTCTGTTTCCAGTATCCATTATCTTTGTGACAGTTGAATGGGTGTCCATATTTACCAAAGGACACCGTACTAGATTTCTAGGAACTCAGCGTAAGTCTATGGGCTTGGCACCATTTATTTGTACAAGGTTGAGCCTTCAGCTGGCAAGTTTGCGATTGCTCTGCATTGGCAGTCATATGTAGACTTGGCCAGCCATAGGCTCTTGATATCAGACTTCATATCACAGAAGTAAATACCAAATGGCAGACGGCTGAGGTGCAGTCCATGAAGGATACCACCAGTAATGAAAATCTTGATGAAAGTGAGTCCCCTATACTAACAAAAGGTGTTTTGTCAGTAAGCTGGTTTGCTATCCTGTGGTTGCATAATAATATTGCCAGAATGTGGAATGGTATTAAAGGTCTTCACCAGGTCAAGCTAAGGAGTAAGCACTAATTTATCTGCATCTTTTGCATCAGGGACTTGTTCATATATGTTGGGGAGAGTTAGAGGGAGATAAGGATGTAAAGACTGAACTGAAGTTGTCAGCTATTGTCTTAGATATTTCTTCTAGGGGTGAGTATATTTGTTGTTATCTATTATCTCAGTGCAGTGCTGGGTATTGTTTATAAAGTTTCTGACATAGCCGAGAAAGGCTTTGTTGTTGTGTTTTGCTTAGGTGGTAATTTTCAGTCTGTATTTGTCTTTGGAGGATTTAATTTTGCTACATTCTTTTTGTGTCTTTATGAGTTCATTTTTAGAAGTACGGATATTTAGTGTATTGTCACAGATAATATGCTTCTTCCATTTATTGTGTAGTTAGTTTATATTACAATTCCCACATAAGTTCACACGTTCATACTAGGCTAATGACCACCAGGGTCTTTACAAGCCTAACTGTGCAATGCAACCCAGATTTGTCCCAGAGTTCCTTGGACACCTATATGGTGGTCTATGTTAGTAAAGAGGTAGATAAGGGATATGTGGGGGTCTATGTTAGTTGGGGATTAATTTACCTACTGTTGACCTCTATCTATCAGAGAAATGGGGGCCAGACTGGGGGTAAATTTTCAATTTCCTATCCAATGATCAAGGTTTCTTTTGAACAGGATCAGGGATGAATTCTACTTCATGTAGATGTGGATATTATTCCTTAGCATGGGGATCCTTTGAGACATGTATCAGTCCCTCCAACAGGTTCTATTTATGTCACAGACAAAGTTCAGGTCCTTGGGATCTAGTGTTTCTGGTGTTGCAAATGTGCAAGAGATACATCAGAGCTGGATCCAAGGATGCCTTATATGCTAGGCATAGGTTGCCTGTCAGCAACCTGTAGGAGAATTACTACAAAGATAGGACCTTAAGGCAATCAGGATTCATACCCTGGATTCTCCTGGTGAGGAAGCCTTGAGGGCATTCCAGCTGTTGCAAGTACCTGGCTAGGTACATGCCAAAGGGGGCATAGTACTCAATGATGGGTATGATAAAGGCTGAGTAGAGTGGTACTGTTACTTCCCTGAACCTGGATGCCATACCCTTGCTTATGAGTTGGGCAACATAGAATAACTTTCCTCCTATCTTGGCTACATAGGTTCATAGGTTCATAGGTTGGTACTAGGCTATTGGCCCTAGGGCCTGTACAAGCCTAGCCATAACAATTCCCTGGATATTTCTTCCCACAATATTTACTTCTTTGGACCCCTGTCTAGCAGGGCAACTGACATGATCCCCGGGGTGAATTTCCTATCTCCCATTCAATCATCAAGGTTCCTTTTGAAGAGGGCCAAGGAGGCGCTCTGCTTGACATGTATTGGCAGTCTATTCCAGAGTATGGGGAGTCTCTAGGTCAGGAACCTACCCCTCCAGCATGTTGGTCAAATACTTGATTACTGTCTACATATGTTCCCATATCTGTAACCATTGAGTCAAATCTTAGGGGTATTTTATCGATGAAGTAAATAGCTTAGGGGACACTTTCTCCCAAGGGACAGTATAATGCATTTCTTTACACTGAGTTTTAATCTGTGGCTTTCACACCAGTCATTTCTTTGTGTTAGACACTGTTGTAGCATGTTGGTTTAATGCAGGGATTCTATGATAGCTCCCACTTTACAGTTATCTGTGAACTTGGTGAGCCAAAGGCCTTTGACATTAGCCTTGAATTCTTAAAAGTAGATGCCAAGCAGGAGCGTGCCCAACACAGAGCCCTAGGGTACTCCAGTGGTGACCAGTCCCCTGGTGGAGGTGATCTCACCGATTCTGACGTCTTGGGTCCTATCTGTAAGCCAGCTGGCAATCCAATGAGTTATGTAGGGATTTATTTATTTATTTTTTGTTATTTAACATTTGTTGGCTTGGAAAGTCCGACTAGGAAAAAGCCTATTTTGCGGAGGCCTGGGAAGAAACACTCAAGACACATGTTTTTAGATTTATGCCTTGTTTTGAGAGTTTTTCAACAATACCTGAGTGAGATATTGTATTGAATGCCTTGGCCAGGTCAAGGTAGATGGTATGCACTTTTTTCCCCTTCATTATTTATTTATTTATTGTAATTTTTTTCACCGGGAAAGTATTAGTGGTTAAAAAATACCCATTTCCAGTGGAGGCCCAGGCAGGAAAAACTCCAGAATTAAATAACATCAAATAAAACACTAGTACAAAAGTAATTTAAAAAAGCATAGTCTACTATAGTTGTTGTTGTTGTCTTTTGGCTTTTCCCGGTTAGGGGTCGCCACAGCGGAACTCTGGTCTGCTAATGATTGGCAGTAGATTTTGATGAACGCCAAGGTGCCAGCTCGACATTCAACCTTCAACAAAGGCACGCCCATTTACACATGTCTTTTGAACACCCAACCAACCGCAGGGAGGACATACAGACTCTACACAGAAGGCACACCCCGCACTCCAGCCGAGAATCGAATGGGAGAACCTCTTGCTGTGAGGCAACAACACTACTGCTGCACCATGTCTATTATAGTAAGAAATAAAAATAAAAAGCTACAAGTCCACCCTAAGAGTGGGGAAAGGGTATGTATTGAATGGTATATATAGATGAGAGCTGAAGTTAGTAAGAATGTAAAGTATTTGCTAATATCATACAGGTGGGGTGCATGAGCACAGCCATGAATTAGTGAAAAATTCTTAGAGACAGGACTTAAAAATACATGAAGGGTAGATATAGTTCTGACTGAATTTGGGGACAATTTTCCATAGTTTAGATATGCAATGTGATTATATACTTTGCCCCATAAACAAAAAAAAAAAAAAAATAAATAAATAAATAAATATATATATATATATATATATATATATATATATATATATATATATATATATATATATATGTGTGTGTGTGTGTGTGTGTGTGTGTGTGTCTCAGATGTTCAAAATCCTGAGATGAAAATCATGAAAGTTCAGAAACCCGAATGTCAACTGTTTACTAGGGTAAGTAAAGACTTGGCCAATATGCCCTGTTCTCCACTGTAGTGTGATCCCAGAGTTGGAATATTTAGTTGGGGGGGGCGCAGCCACCACATTGGAGGTGGGTGGGTGGCGTAGCCCCCCCATTGGGGGTGTGGGTGGCATAGCCTCCCACCTAGGTGGGTTTTACTTACTGCAGCATGAGTTTCATTTACAGTTGGCCACGTATTTACTTACCCTGGTAAAAATTGACATTTGGGTTTATATATATATATATATATATATATATATATATATATATATATATATATACATACATATATACACACATATACATATATGTATTTGCGTGTATATATGTATATATATATATATATATATATATATATATATATATGGGTCTACTTTGACCCATCAAATGTAATAAGGTGAGCTGTTTCTTACAAATGTGCAGTTTTGCCGAAATGCACTTTCACGAAAAACAAATTAAACAAAAAAAAAACAAAACAAACAAACAAAATAAAAAAACACAGCACTAACCATATTTATGCAGGGGAGCAAGTCCCCCCTGCACCCCCCACACCCCCGCTACTTTTATATTCTCACTCCGAGATCGCACTACAGTGGAGAAAAGGGAATATTCCTTTATCCCCACTGTGCCGCAATCTAAGCAACAGCCCCTGTTACTGTTCGCTTAGGTGCCTTTTCACAAAAGTGCATTTCGGCAAAAATGCAATTTCGCGAAATAAAGCTAGCCTAATTGCATTTCGCTGAAAAGTAATTTTGTTGGGTCAAGTTAGACCTATATATATATATATATATATATATATATATATATATATATATATATATATATATATATATATATATATATATATATATATATATATTTCAAGCAGGTTTTTGTCTTAAGAACACAGAAGGTGATTTGGAAGATAGTGATGAAGTACTGAGGAGATAAAAGGGCAGGAGAAAGGGTTATATAGTATATTAGGGTTAGGAGAAGTTGCGCATGAGCTAGTTGATGTGGAAGTTCTAATCAGTTCAGAGCACAACATGCAAAGCAGTGATAAGCTTTATATATTAGGTTAGCTGCAGCTGTGATTTAAGAGAAATCCGGATGTTAGTCTAAATAGTTGAGC
This sequence comes from Protopterus annectens, assembly GCF_019279795.1. NCBI lineage: Eukaryota > Metazoa > Chordata > Ceratodontiformes > Protopteridae > Protopterus > Protopterus annectens. Next base: position 1,076,494,512 of record NC_056746.1, read on the forward strand.
TATAGTGAAGATAGGATAAAGGGTATTTGTTAGCTACTATGATACTTCTAAAAGGAGTAAGGACTTTTTTTTTTGCTCTATATATAGTAGACCTAGCTTTGATGAGTTATTTCTATACAGTTTGGGATGTGAAGATCAAACTTTAAATTTTCATCAATGATGACTCAAAACAGTTTGGTTTGGGTAACTACTTCAATACTAATGTTTAAGGAGGTAATGTGGCAGTTACTTTTAGCATTATGGCATGGGACTTCGGACAAATAGTTCAGTCTTTTGGGATTATGTAAAAGTTGGTTTAGATGTAGCCACAGTTCAAGTGAGTTGAAGGCATGGATTGTAGTTGTAGTAGGCTGTCAGATTAGCAGATGAGAGCTGAGCCATCACCATACTGAATAAGGCAAGGTTGCTGAGAGGAGGTATACAGGTTATTGATGAAAACCTTAAAGAGTAGTGGACCAAGAATAAAGCCTTGAGCAACACCTGTTTTAAATAGGAGAAAAACAGAGCAAAAATTAGAGCCATTTGGCTGATTGATATATTTCAGACAAAGATATAGAAAAACAGAAGAGATAACTGTTCTTGGTCTTTATTCATATTAGTGGTGTCTTAAAAGTTAAGGAGAGCTATAGTAGTGCTATGGTCTTGTGTGAAACTATGTTGTGTTGGGGTTAAGGGATCATTTTGCAAGAGGTACTGAAGAAGTTGCTATGAATACTCTTATCCAGGATCTTAAAAAAAGGGGGGGGGCAAGGTTGCAACTGGGCTGAAGTCAGATATTTCAGAGGAATTACCTCGTTTTATGGAGGGGAAGAATGAAGATACTTTTCCACTGGGCAGGGAAATGAGAGTCTTGAATAGATCTGTTAATGAGACTTGAGACCGGGTATGCTGTAAAGTCTGCAGCGAGCTTAAGGTGCTCAGCAGGGAGATCATCAGCAGAAGGAGAACTGGATTTAAGTTTATTTAGTAACTGCTTTACATATAATGTGGAGACAGGTTGGAGAGTGAAGGCTTGGCTGTTAGGACTAGTTGAGTTTTGAGGTAGATTAAATGATTGGGGAGAGATGCAGGTAAGGGAGGCTATGATGTTGATGAAAAAAGTGTTAAATTTGGTAGCTGTTTCTGAGGGGGATAAGATTGGATAGGGGATTGGTGATGAAGGACAGCCAGCTTGAAAATCTTTCCTTAACAGAGCTCCAGAATTTCTTCTAAATTTTTTATTATTATCTTTTGGCTCAGAGTAACACATTTTTTTCTCTAAGTGAATTTGCTTCTTGGTGAGGTTGTGCAACACCTTTGATAGATATATGTTTTGAGGGGTTTTATCTTTGTACCATTGAGTTCATGCTTGGTCACATTTTTGCATAAGAGTTCTTGTAGAATGAGACAGCCAGGGGGATTGAGTATCCTATTTCTGGTAGGGGTAGGGGTATTTAAATATTCATGAATATGCTGTTGAATTTGTTGACAGCTTTGTCTAGGAGTTGGGTTTTCAGTGGAGACCAGTTGACAGATTTTCATAGATTATTGAGTGTGTCAACATTAAAGTTGGAAAGATTTCATTTAGTTCTGCATTGCTTTTGTTTTAGCTGGTGGGTGATTACTGGTGAATAGAGAGTAATGATTACTAAAGGAATCAGGTAGATAGGTAAGATAGCATACTTGCTGGGGTCAGAGGCAAGTGACCAGTCAAAGAAAGAATTTTTGTGATTCACTTTGTTGTGTTGAGTAGGGAAATAAATTAGCTGCTCAAACCCATGCAAGTTAAGACTAGTAATTGGGGTGTTAGATGCCACAGATAACCATTCAGTGTTAATGTCGCCTAACATAATGGTTTCAGTAGTAATATATTTAGTTATCTAGCAAAGAATTTATTCTAATAAGATAATATTATTACCTGGTGGTATGTAGAAAGCAACTATACAAAGCTTCTTATGTTTGTTAACACTGAGAAAAGAGGTAAGAAGTCCTGCATTTTGGAAGGTCGGTATGTTAGTTCTGAGGGGGGAGAAACGTAAGACAGTTATATACAATTGTAACACCTCCCATTTTTGTGCAGTCTGTCACATCGTATTATATTGTAGCCAGGGATAGAATTTCAGAATATTTTACTTGGTGTTTAAGCTGTTTCAGTAATGACAGTTAATACCTGGTGAGTATTGTAGAAACCATGGTTGTAGGTCTGTATCTTTGTTTAGAACACTATGAATGTCAATGGAAGAAAAAAAAGTTTTGTGGGTATTGTATAAGAGTTAATGGCAGAAGATGGTAGAAAGCATGAGGTTGAGGGGCTGAAGTTGGGATGGATACCCCTGAAAATAGGGATTTTAGAGAAAAGAGGATTAGGATTAGTAAATTTTTATTTATAAAGTATTTGAATTTATTCCAGGTTATGTCAAAGTGAACTGAATGCTTAATGTTTTACATTTGAAAAGATGAATAGGTTGGATATTAAATACATTTGAGGAAATAGATATGAAAGAGGGTTTAGCCTGAGTATAGGTAGGATGACTGGTAGAGTGTGAGTGTAAATGAAGTGTGAGAACACCATGGTAGGTAGTAAGATGACATAAAATGAATAGTAGAAACATGAAGATGTCAAAGGAGAAAATGGTGGACAGAGAGGACTACGGAGTAGTTAAGAGGAGATTATAGTTGAATGAAAAGTTAAGGGGAAAATAGATGAGAATATAAATGGCTTGCTGGAGTTTCCAGGCAGGGTGATCCCTTAATATGGAGATAGATAAAGGTTAAACTATTAATAAAATATAGTCAGTTAGAGAAATGTAGAATATACTGTGGTGTGGTAGGGTGAAATTGTGAATTAAAGGGAGTATTAGGATAACAAGAATAATAATAGAATAAGTGGTTGATGTGTACAGTAAATGATATGAGGGTATTATGTTTTCTGTTAATATTATCAAACAGAAGATAATATTGAAGAAGGACTTGCTTAGGAGGAAGAAGTGAACATTATACAATGGGTGAAAGGGGAATAAAAGTATAGATTGTAAATTTAGAACAAGAGAGAAGAGTAAATTAAGTGAGGAAGTAGAAAAGAATAAGTGTGGAGGGAAGCTGACATAAGATTTTAAAGGGTTTGTGTGGAGGCTATTCGATAATGAGGTAGTAGCAGGGATTGGTGAGCCTAGTAGAAAGAGGATGGGATAGAAATTATGCTGTGGAGGGGGTATGTTTAGTATAAATTTAGAAAAGGAGTGGATGGGAATTTGGGGTAGAGTAGGAGAATGTAGAGAACCTGAGAGCAGTGAGGGTGAAAGGATTGGGTTAGAACCCCTGACATATAGAGATATTAGCCCAAGAAAAACAACCAGTGACAATGGAGGTAAGGAAAAGTTTAACCATCAGTGTGAGTGATTTTGCTAAAATAATGTGAGTAGCTCCACGGAACAGTGTTACAGAGAAAATTAAAAAAATAGCTCATGGGTAAGAAAGTCATACTTCTACAGCCATGGTGATCCTCTCCAAGAAATCTACCAGGTTATGCAGGCAGGACCTTCCCTTAACAAAGCCAAACTGAAATGGGTCCAATGTCTGTAGATTGCCAATATCCTCATTGATCATTTCCATGATCATTCTTGCCACAACTTTGCATATTAGATTGGTTAGACTGATGGGTCTGTTATTTCCAGGGTCATTTGACTGTCTACCTTATGAAGAGGGATGATCATTGTGGCCCTCCATTCAACTGGCACTTATCCTGTTTTGAGGCTTAATTTGAAGAGTGACAACTGATTCTGCTAAGTCATGTTTTAGAATATTTATACGGCTACCAGGGATATTGTGAGGGCCCACTGAAGCACTGTTTTTGGCTTTAGTGAGCACCTGTAGAACCTGATTCCTGTTGATAGTTGGGGGATATAATAGAAGGGATTTCACAGGAGGTAGTGGGGTGAAGTAGTGGGAGTTAAATTTATCAGCCAGTATATTTGCTGTTTCAGCCTGGTCAGTGAAGGTTGTGCCATTTGCTACTAGTTCTGCACACTGCTATTACCTGTATTATTCCTGACATAGCTGAAGAAGGCCTTTTGATTGTCCTCAGCCTGGCAGGCTATCCTGACCTTTTAAGTGACCTTGGTGGACTTTATTAGACTGCTTATTTCTTGTTTAGTCGCATTAGAGAGCTCTTGTCTCTGTGAGAGTTGCTGTTTCTGATTTTGGCCATTACTTATTTTCTTTTGTTATATAGCCTGTTAAGGTAAAGATTCCACCAGCATGGTTTGTTTTTTGTGTTAAATCTGGTCTTAACTCTGGTAGGTATCGCAGTCTCAATGCAGCCATTTACATATTTGTAGAAGGTAAGAATTTTGTAGAAGTAAATAATTCTGCATAGGTATCTATGCTGTTGGGGTTTGGGGGAGCTGTGAATTTTGACAAACTGCTGCTAAATATGATATAGTTTGTTTAGTTCCTAACTGTTATTGTGATAGTTTGGTTCTCTGGGTTGATTTTTATTTCAATGACAGACAACTTTGTGCTTCATCTTCACTAACGAGGATGTGAAACGGAGGGGGGGGGGTGCGACACTCTCTCATGTTCCGAAGTACTAGGTCCAATATTTTTGATCCTCTGCTTGGAGGGTTAGAGCAGTGTACATTTCACAGTCTATAGGGGGATAGTTAAGGTTTCCTATGAACAGGGTATTTGTTTGGATGGTGAGCACCTTCAGGTCTAGGTAAGAGTTGTGAGCTTCATGGGTCATAGAGGGTGACTTGTAGCTGGTCAGTACATAGTAGCCTGTATTCTCTATGGAGACTTGGATATTTATGAACTCCAGGGCATCATCTTGTTTAACCAGCCTAGAGTTGTATTTGCTGCTAACCTGAAACCTCTACCTTTAGCCCCTGTCTGTGCTGCTGTTGGTCTAAATGTGTGTAGCCATCCACTGCTGGAGTACTTTATGCAGCTTTAAACCAAGTCTTTGTAACAGCACAGATGTCTACATTCTAAAGAATGAGAGAGCTTGTAGGGTGTGTAGTTTCTTATTTAGACTCCTATCATTGAGCAGTAACATCTTAAGGTTGCTTTTATTTTTTTATTTTTTTATTTATTTTTTTTTTTTTTGCTGTGTTGGCAATTTTGTCATTTTGACATTGCTTAAAAATCCTGTACGGAGATGGATAAAGTTTTAGTCAATGTCTGAATGCCCAGAGGGGGCAGGTGTGGAGACAGGTACAGATCATCCCTGGGAAAGCAAAGTGGTCTGTTAATCATGTCTTCTCATGTCTTTTTCATGTCATCTCATGCTGACAGATATTGCTTTCTCCTGGAGTGACACCAGAAACTTAACCAATTATAAAAATCTGTATTTTTTTTTTGTTCATAGTGTACCATCATCCTGAGTGAAGGCAGAATACTGATCAATGCAAAGCACATATCTATGTGTGTGTCACATATTCAGACAGAGATCCATAAGGATTCTTTTCATATAGTCCAGTGAGGTATGCTCACTTATCATTAAGTTATAGGGAGTTGTCCCTGAATTTAGCATTGCATTTGTGTCTGATGGGGACTGATATCCCAATGCAAGCACTTAAGTGAGCATCAAAAGTGTCTATGAAATTAGCAGAGTGTGACACAGGATCTTCAAGGGGAGGGAGATGCTTAAATTAGTACTAGAATTGGTTCTGACAGCTAATGTACTGAAAGCTTTATAGGTGCATTTAGTGTCGACGCTTTAAAAGAGAAAATGGAATCATAAATACACAACTGGCATCATGAGGCTGTGTGATGAGGACACACTTATGTTAAGATAAAATAACTGCTGGGTTGTCACATTTAGTACTGACAAAGGTGATGACATACCCCCACCAAGTGAAGACAGTGAAGCAGCCCTTCCTCAAGAAAAAAATCTGACTTGGAATAGATAAAAATCGTGGGCTTAATTTACGCTGACTCACTGCTTGTCAGTTTATGAACCTATAATGTAGCCTGAGAGCTTAGCATCCCCAGCACAACTGAAGTAATACAGAGAATGCATAATCATTTACAGTTACAGACGTTCAGGTATGCAGGACATCCAGGCAGGAGAATACAGGCTAGTGTGCACCACTTAAAGTATTAGGTACATGAGAAGTATGTAGGGGATAGGAAATGTGAAGATCATAAGGGTAGATGGAGGTCAAGCCCATTGCTGCATTCTTAACCTGACTGTGCAGTGAAATTATATACTTATTAGTTACTCTGGGTAGGAAATATGCACAGTGCAATTATATACTTAGTTACTGTGGGTAGGAAATATGTGCAGTGCAATTATATACTTATTAGTTACTTTGACTAGGAAATATGCCTTTCTAGAGGTACTTGAATATGGAATCAAAATAATTGTATTCTGGTCTCAGCCTGTGTTACACCATACATAGATTCATAATGTCTGCGTTTCCCAACAAGTACAAGTGGGGTGGAGAAGAAATGAAAGAATACGAGTTTGTTTATTTCACAACTTCAAATTAGTTCAGCTCAGTATAAAAAGCAGCAGTTAGATGCCTGAGGGGCAGTCAAAACGGTACTTTTTTGTTTTTCCTACAGTAGACATTGAAGTGCAGACATTGTCCATGTTCTGTTATTATTATATAAATACAGATGTTTCTGTAAACTAGTTGACTCTGGCTTTATGCAGGCTTATAAGTTCCATCCTCTAATGGCAATGGGTTAGTATATCCCCTAATTAAATGTTTACACTCCTGGCACAAACTACCTAGATTTTATTAGAGGACTGTAAATAAAATGGAATGACTGTTGCAGTCAAAACTTTTAAGATGTGTTTACCTCTGTCTGTACAAATGAGAAACACTTGCAAGTTTGTTTAGTGGCTGGTTATTTGTAGAACAATTTCAAAATATGACCTATTCATAAAACACATAATTCTACAACAGAAATGGTCTTACAGATCCACTTTGCTCTCCTTTAAATATAACCCAGGATCTAAAACTAATGAACTTGGACCACTATAGTTGTTTTAATGAGGAAACAGCAATGAAATAATACTGCAGCCACTGGAGAACTATTGTTGGCTAGTTTAGCTTAAATACTTGGAAAGTACTTTCATTAAAAAATGCTAATCCTGGAATTAATTAGGGGCAAAAAATCCCTCCCTATTCATTAAGAAATATTCTGAATCATGATGCATGACAGTAAAGTTTGTTATGAGGAGCACATCCTGTTTAGAATAAGTTCTCACTACTGCATGTGATCTGCTAAATTATATAGTTACCTTAAACAATTAGTAATGTTATCATAACATATTATTTAATTCAAATATGAAACTTCTAACATATACAGTAAGAACAATGACAATAAAATGTAATTATGTTATCTTTTGCCTCTCAGAATTTTTTTTTTGCATGAAAACAATTATCCAAATTTTACATTAACTGGATATTTTTAAAAGGAGCACGCAAATATAATTTAACAACAAATAAGGCATAATCATCTCACAGTAGAAGTATTACCACATTGAGTGATTTGCTCATATACCTTTGACTATAATTTTCTACAATTTTTTTAAACAAAACATAACCATTTTAGATGAATGTGCAATTTAATGAAGCCACTGTGCATTATAATTCAGAAGTTATTCAGAAACTGTGTCAGAATTGCATTTTTGTAATGTTCCTTTTACATAGAAAGGAAACATAATATGCCTCCCTAAGGACTAAATGACAGCATACCTTTCTGTGCCAAATACCAAAATTATCCAAAGTGCTCATAATGTGGCTTTGTGACTAGAAATCATCTAATGCCACGTACCACTGAGGGTGTGACGACCTTCTCATAGTACAGCAACATTTTGCAATATTTGTATTTTTATATTTATTCAAAAGAAGTTTAGGGAGCCTTAACTGTTCTATTGAGCCTCAAATTGCCTACGTGCCTGATGGTAATATGTCAGATAAAATGAAGCAGTTTTTTCTGGATCTGAGTTTTAGTGACTCTTGAGTGAAATGTAGGTGACAAACAGTATACAACTATAGAATGGGGCCAGTGGTTAGCTAATATATTAATGAACTTTCCTACTAATGAATGGAAATTACAGAAATGTATTAATAATAATAATAATAATAATAATAATAATAATAATAATAATAATAATAATGAACTTCAAGGAGTTTGCCTTCATAAGTTTATTAAATTGCACAGAAGTTAGAGAAGGTATGTGGTACTGGTGCATAACAGTATAAATCTTGGATCTTAGTATATAACATATTACAAATAGATGCACTATCTTCTTCTTTTGGCTTTTCCCAGTTAGGGGTTGCCACAGTGGATCACCTGTCTGCTCATGATTGGCAGTGGAGTTTTACGGTGTCGAGTTGCCAGCCTGGCACCCAACCTTCCACAGAAGGCACACACACACACACACACACACATACACACACTCAAGCCTAGGGCCAGTTTAGAGTGTCCAATTCACCTACAGCATGTCTTTGAGAGGAAACCGGAGCACCCGGAGGAAACCCACGTGACCACAGGGAGGACATGCAGACTCCGCACAGAAGGCACCCCAGCCAAGGATCGAACCAGAGAACATCTTGCTGTGAGGTGGTAACACTAACCGCTGCACCACCGAGGCCACCCATAAATAGATGCACTATACCTATCAATATTTGTAGTCATCTCTGGTGCAGTTATTCAACAAGCACTTTTGAAACATCTTTGGATTTATTATATGCAGTATATTAATGTATTTTCTGTTATTCTGTTTGTCAAATGTTTATTTTCTGCAGGGATGAGAGGAGCCTGAACCTATTCTGCCAGTGAACAAGAATAAGGCAGAAAACCAGTCCTGGAAGGAATGCCATTCCACTGCAGAACTATGTAAAACAAAAACGGACACATAAGTGAATGTAGTGAAGCTTTGCAATCTCAATTTCTATCAAAACGGTCACAACTTTTTTTGTCATGGAAAGAAAATGTGATGCTTTGGCCCCTGATGGCTGATGCATATGCTCATACAGAAATGGGGTTCCCTTCCATAAGAACACTTCCACACTTGCACTTTGAGGGCTATCATGCACACATGTAGTCTTGCAGGGATCTGTATTAAAAGGTCAAATGGCTACAGCATTTAATTCCAGTTCAGCGAGACCAGAGCATTGAGGAATACAGTTGTAAGACGACTTGCTTGAATCTCACCTTATTGAATTGTAATAGTCGCCTGCCCAACAGCTGAGACATTAACATCTTAAATGTTACTTTTGGTATGTATAATATGTTGGTAGTAAATTATTTGCATTCATTCTGACTTATGCATAGTTTTCTGAGCTGTTGGCCAAAATTTTAACCTCTACTTTCATTGAAAATATTACATAAAGTGCAAAACAAAGAAAAACATTTCTATTGCATGTTACCAGAGATCTAATTGTCCTAGTAATGTTGCTTCTTAAAATACATAACAATTAAAATATATATATGGGTACTTTTAGTCTACCAATAAAATGCCAAGAGTGCTAAAATATAACTCAAGCACAAATCAGACTGTTGGAAAACCTTTCATCAAGAACTCATAAAGGACTAATTAATTTTTTGAAAGTATTTAATTTTTCCAAACTCAGATTTTACAGAAATAATTTTTACTATCATAGTTTCAATCCATTTTTCTACAGTAATATAAATATTGTGTGGTAAATTAATTTAAAACCTATCAAACAGATCATACTGGGACCAGATTATGTCCTCAAAGAATTCCATAAAATATTTTCATAGGTTCATAGGTTCATAGGTAGGTACTAGGCTATAGGCCCTAGGGCCTATATAAGCCTAGCCAAAAGGTACCCTGGCTTTCGCCACCAAGAAAATAATTTTCCTGTGCCACTGTCAAGCAGAGCCACAGAAGTGATCCCTGGGGTAAATTTCCTATCTCCCATCCAATCATCAAGATTTTTCTTGAAGAGTGCTAATGAGGAGCTTTGTTTGAGATCAATAGGTAGCTTGTTCCAGAGTATGGGAAGTCTCTGGAACAGGAATCTATCCCTCCAGCATATTCTGTTTATTGTGGTGACAAGGTTTAGGTCCCTAGAGCATGTAGCTCAGAGGGATTGGGATTTCTTTAAGTGGAGCATGTCCAAAAGCTCTGGGTTTGACATAGTTTTGTGTGTTAGGCAGAGATCGCTTCTGAGTAGGCGATATGCGACGATGGAGTAAAGCTGCAGTTTTTTGAGACGGTCTGCGTAGGGCATCTGTTTGAGGCTGGTAATCCTCTTTGTGAGGTATTTCTGCAGCCTTTCCAGTTGTTATAGATGTCTTGTGAGGTACATACCAAAAGGGGTGTTGTACTGTATAATGGGTCTAATGAGTGATGAGTAGAGGGGAACAATGACCTCTTTTTTCCTGGATGAGAAACCTTTTGTGATGAGGTGTGCCATGTAGAAGGATTTCCTGACTACTGTGGCAATGTGATTATCAAAGGAGAGACTACTGTCCCCCTGTGTCCCAAGGTCTCTTATCACACTTTTGTTGTTAAGTAGACTACCACCTATGTGGTAGTTCATGGGTACAGAGTTTTTACCAAAAGGGATGACAATGCACTTTTTGGCATTGAGCTTGAGGCCATGGATTTGACACCAGGCATCTGTCTCAGCGAGGCCCTTTTGTAGGATGTCCACATCTTTTGGAGTTTTGATTATGACTCCTACTTTGCAGTCAGCTGTGAACTTCGTTAGCCAAAGACCTTCTGTATTAGCCTGTATTTCAGAGAAGTAGATACCAAACAGGAGAGGACCCAGGACTGAACCCTTTGGTATTCCACTTGTCACTGGTCTGAAGTTGGATTTGCAGTCTGCTACTTTCACAGTGTGGGTTTTGTCAGTGAGCCAGTTGGCAACCCATCTTGTGACATAGGGACTTATGCCTAGTTTAGTGAGTTTATCTATAATTCCAGACTGGGGGATGGTGTCGAAAGCCTTGGTGAGATCTAGATTGGCTGTGTGAACCACCTTACCCTCATCTATGGCTTTGATGACTGCTTCAAAGAAGTCTTTCAGGTTTAGGAGACATGATCTGCCTACCCCGAACTGGGTGGGGTCCAGAGTTTGGAGATTACCAGTGTCATTGTTTATAAGTTCCATGATGATACGTTCCATAGCCTTGCAGACCAGGCTCGTCAGGCTAATGGGGCAGTAGTTTTGGGGGTCTGTGGTGGCTCCCCCTTTGTGGAGTGGGATAACCATCAATGTGCGCCATTCAGTGGGCACATAGCCTGAGGTGAGGCTATGATTGAACATGGTACTTAGGTGGGGAGCCAGTTCATTCTGTAGTTCATGTAGAACGCAGCCTGGGATGTTGTCAGGTCCCATGGATGCTGTGTTCTTGGCTTTGGAGAGTGTGTTTTTTTACCTGTGCAGCCGTGATTACAAGAACTTTGCATTCTTCTGGTATAGAGATGGGCCCTTTAGGGGATGAGCCACATATTTACTTGAAATATAAACTAGATTTAGGAAACATACAAAAAGAACAAGGTACCTAAAATAGTGACAGTGCCTTTATGACATAATACCAAAAAATGCAGTAATCATGTGTCTTTTGTAATAGAAATAGTCATCTAGTAAAGATGACGGGCAGTACAACATTAGGAAGTTCACAGGTAGGGAATGAGATGACTTTCTCGAAATCAGTCATAGTACATTTGTTAAGGAAACATTCATTCTGTGTTACAGGACAGTAAATGCAAAAGACCCATCATTGTTTGTTTCACAAATGCATGTGATGTGGACAGTGCCTTTCTTATTAGAGTCGCAGCTTGCCAAGATGTTTTAGCATGTCAACAACAAAAAAAAAAAACATTTTCACTTAAACTACTACTATAGTGTTGTTAATTTTCTCAGGCTCTGTTTCAATCATTGACTGAATGAATAAATATCTTTACGATACCCTAAGTTATAACCTTAAAGATCAAGAAATAACTTTTTTGCAGCTTTTAAATTAAATGTATCTGTAATTCTGGCTGCATCTTCATGGCTTTGATCAGTCTTTTGTGTTACAAAGACATTTTTCATGTTTTCATATGCGAAATAACTTTTTAATACTATAAAGTAACAGTTTGCAGGAAAACTAACTACTTTACAATTACTTTCTATAAGTAGCTCATACCAAACAATTTGGCTACTAAAATTTCATGGATCATAAGTGTCATTGAGACCCCCACTCCCCAAGGATTGCCTAATAATATATGTCAAAAAGTTCTTGCTGTTAAAATGCAATTGACAACATTTGCAATACACGTATATATTTGGTGGGAATTTTAAAATTATTTTAAGACTTAAAAGTTTAAAAAAGTCTTTGTCCCATTTAAGAGTGACTGCATCCAAGAAGATGTAAATCTAATTTAAATGCTGTAAAAACGTTGGAGCTTGATCTTTAATTCTTAACTGCACAGCTCTACCTTGAAATGGCTGACCATCCTTTATAATTTAAACAAATTTGTCTTCTCAATAAGGTTTTTTTTTTTTTACCTTTACAGTTATTCCAACTACCTTTACTTATCTTGTCCTTCAACTTGTCAGCCTAGCAGGCCACAGTGTTATATCTCCAAATTACTAGCTGGAACTCAGTTATACTACAAGCATTCGAGTCCCAAGTGCTCAAAACCCACTGTTTCAAAGCCAAGGACAGCTATGGGGGAGGAAATACTACTCACTCTTGAACTAGAATACGAGTCTGGGCAATGAGTTGTAGATAGGGAGCAGGAGGGAGAGTTTAGGATTAGGATGTGGGAGGGAATTTAGAATTAGGGTACGAAGGAAGTATTAGGGTTAGGATTAGGAAGCAATTGGGGAATTTAGGTTTATTGAGGGGTGTTGGAGTTTTAGGTTTAGGTGGTGATTGAGGACTTTAGGATTAGGGAGAGGAAGTGAAGGTTTTGGGTTAGAGACTGAGAAGTCAGATTGGGAACTGAGTGGGAGTTTTAGGTTTAGGTTCTCTTAGGGCTATGTAGTACACAGGACTGGGTGTTGGGAGTGCTGTGCAGGAACAGGCGATTGAGCTAGTGAGACTTCAAGCACCTGTTTTTGAGCAAGTGGCAGCGAGCAGGTGTGCCACAAGCTACCAGCATGCAAGCACCTATAGCAGACTCTTAAAGCTGTCACTGTTTATTGCATTAATGGTCTTGCTAGCATCTACCAGCTGTTCTTCACAATTATACAGTACTCTTTTTTTACAGAAGTCATTAGGCTTGGATTGTCTTCACTTCTACTTAGTTCAACATTCTTTCATACTCCTGATTCAATTTAGTTAGTTAATTAATTAATTAATTAATTAATTGCTTCTGTCACTTAATCCCATGCAAGGTTGAAGGGAGCTAACTTGTCCTGACAAATAACAACCGTAAAGGAGGAAGCCATTTCTAAATGGAATACCGTACCATTGCCTGCCACACGTGCAAACTCACTACACACTGACACACAGACCCCCCCCGACACACACACACACACACACACACACACACACACACACACACACACACACACACACACACACACACACACACACACACACACACACACACACACACACACACTCCCACACACACACACACACACACACACACACACACACACACACACACATACCCAAAGATTGAAATTGCTACATATCTTTGAGATATAGGAGTAAATCAAAGACTCTAGTAAAACTCCATTTATACATGGAGAACCTGTGAGCTCTACAGAAAATGTACCCTATCTGTCGATCAGAAACTAAAAAAATAAGTGTTTTGAGGCAGTAATGCTCAATACAGCACCAGTGTTCCACCTTGCTTGAATGTTACCCTGTAGGACGAAAAGGTCATCTGTTCTGAAGTTAAATAATTTGTTTACTGTTTCAGTTTGGTCATCTAAATTTCATATATTCGTTGACATTTTCATTCCGTTCAACTTCTTATCCTTTCCCGCCCTGTTACTTCTTAATTCTCCTACCCATTTTTGTAGACCCTCCTCTTCCTTTCTTCTATTAATTTTGAAACTGCGATTGAATATATATTTTTTGCAGTATCTCATCCAAAAGCAAACAGCTAAGTCACAGGCTAACTCTGGCTTCCAGCTGTTACAGCAGTATTACTGGATAAAATGATATATCAGCTGCATCAAAACACCTTTCTGACAAATTGCGGCATTCAGCATTAAAACCTCTACAAGCTACCACTGTTTTCAGTCCCTCTTAGCAGTGCAGTTTGTGGATGTTAAATAACTAAAGCCATTCATTTATGTCTGACAGCTGCTTTATCATGTTTATGGTCAAACTACTCATATGCAGACTATCTGAAGGAATTTTTCTGAGAATGGAATCTGAAAATATAAATCATCACATCTTTAAAGAGAAAAAGTAAATACAGTGTTAGTGGTGCATTAAAAACAATTATTCATGCACATATATGCTATGATTTTTTTTTTCCAGTAGTGGTTTTGCCCTAGTCAATCTGACTTCATCTGCAAGCTGATGCCACACAAATCATGGGTAAATGCCAACACAACCAACTCATGTATTTTAAATTACTATCATGTTTTATAACCTCTAGCTTTTCTGAGTCATAACTGGACAAAAATATTCTTAAGTCCATCTTTATTAAAGTGTACATAAAAAGCTATATAAAGCATCCAGAAATACCAAATGGGAATATGTTATTGGAGTATGTAATGAACTAAGAAAATCCAGCTGGCTGTATCTATTATTTCTAAATACACTGGTACAAAGGTAAACATTTTCACTACACTTGCAAGACAAGCCTTTGAGAGATTAACTCATAAAAAGATCTGTGCCTTGGTTTGATGAAGAAGTAGACACCTCTCTACCTTTGTCTGCTTTACTGAGCCCTCCCTGAAGGATCCAATCCTATGTTACTTCATACACATTTGCAAAACTAATAACACTCTCAATACTCACTCAAGAGATCTTAACTTCCACCAAAACATAAATAGGACCTCCTGGTGAGATAGATATACATCTTAGAGACTCTGTCTTTTATGTACAGCAAACTATCCCCTTGATTCCCTTTAAGTATAACCTGGATGAATGGGTAAGCAATCATAAATACACCTTGGGTCTTGTTCCTCAAACCTTCATTGAAAAGGGTTGAAACTATGTATAAATTAGTCATGTCAATGACTACCTATAATGTGGATAATTATTGTGGCTAGGCTGCCAATGGTCTTCTGGTTCAATGGCCTAGTATTGACCTATGGACTATCAAACTATGTTACTTAAGAAATGTAATGAAAAAATGTTTAAAAAAATCAAGGACATACTTTTTGTACTTGGAAAGTGTTCAACAATGCACTGGCCTGGGCAAAAGAGAAGTGAAGAAATAGCTCCCCTGCTCCAGCTTACTCATGTGAGCTAACCCTAACCCTACCCCTAAACCTGCCCCTTAACCCCAAACCTGCACATCACCTTACTAAAAACTCTTTCTCTAACATTACTGCTAATCAACATATCTGGACAACCACCCAATCATTAAACTCAAGCAAAACTCTAAAGCTATCCTTTTAATTAACCCTTAATCTAATGTGAACATGCAGGCATCTGCACAGGCACATCTACCCCATGCTGAAATGTTGATATATCTCAATATTGCAGTATTAACACACACACACACACACACACACACACACACACACACACACACACACACACACACACTTACTAAAACTCAAGGTACATACTTTGGCTTAAATGAATCCTGCAATCCCCATACTTGACAAAATGAAAATTCAGTGCAATAATACAACAGTTTGTCTGTCACTGAAAACAACATTCAGTAGATTATACTGCTTATGCACACATATACACACATATAAATACAAATACACACACACACACACACACACACACACGCACACAAATGTGCACACACAAAAACACACACACACACACACACACACACACACACACACACACACACACACACACACACACACACACACACACACATATAGATCAGGGATGAGAGGGGAGAGCCTCCACATCAGGTGTACAGAAGGAACTTGCTCCTGCAAAAACACTGCTTTATTATGTTGCCTGTTGACTGCTGCTTAAACAGTTATGTAACTGGGCACCTAGCAACTAGTACATGAGATGAGACTTGAGTAAATAGGACATGAGAACTCATACAGTATTTGTTTCTCAGAGGAATCACTGTCCTTCCGAAAAACAAATAAAACACAAAGCACTGAGTGTGTGAAAAAGAAATTCCTTTCTCCTGCCCAATAAATGCCATATTTACATATTCATATATTAATACTCCAATGAAGAAAGCAGTGCTGGACAATTGCTTTGGAACTAAATGCAATATACAATAACTAAAGAGAGCTTTGGCCTCTGGATAGTAAAACTCATCTGTTGTTAAATTTTAATATTTAATACAATGGTTTGCTTGTTCTTAGATGGTTCAAAGAAACTTTAAGACACATGGCATCTACAGGAATAACAGTGGTGGTTTTAGGCACAGGTATTCCATGGCACAGCAAATATAAGGCAAAAATAGAGACTCCTCCTTCTCTGTTATGTAGCACTTACCTGCTGTGAGAAGTTGTGTGTCAGCAGGTTAACAAAAAGGTCAGATTAACAAGTTATTTACTATTTTCTGATAATTGTTGCTAAGACACTGCTCTGGTTTAGAAAATCAAGGCGGCAGTATTAATACATTCTCACACTCTCAGTGACTCATAGGTGAATGTTGTTACAGGCAAAGCATTTCAACAACATGTGTATGTCCGATGACCTCTAAATCATGAGACAACCAGTGTTTGTTTCACAAGTTCATGCCATATGAATAATAAAATATCATGTATTGTTGAAAAGTGCAGAATTTCAAGATATGAAGCAAAGTGGTTGAGCACCCCCCCCCCACAATTAATTAAACGTTTGGTAGTATAGTTAGAAAAATAAACACAAAATAATGAAAAGCAAAATTCAACTTATTCGGGTTCCTATAACCTTCCTTGTCTTTTTAGTGATTCCCAGGAAATAATTTGGTACCCGAGGTCAACCTTAGAAATAAACAACTGTGCCTAAATAGTGTCACTTGGTTATTAAAATAAACAGCCTTCTGAGCATTTAAATGATAAAGGATAATCACTTTATGGACACTTCTAAATATTAGGTGCTATTTTTCATTTCTCTATTTATGATGTTGAATCATAGACAAAACAATCTAAAGAAGACCTGTGGCAGTCTTGCATATAAATCCATGTGTATTTATTTATTTTAATTTATTTTAACTTTGTTTATCAGGATAGCATGACTGGGTTTAGCAAGAACCCCCTTTCAGTGGAAGCCAACAGATAAAAGTTTTGTATATTTTATAATGCTTAGAACAATCATGAAAGTTAAAAAGAATGGAAAAATGATACACATTATAAGATTATGCATAAAAGAGATTAAGCAAAAACAAGTCAGACATTATATAGAGTATAACAATCCACATATAACATATGCATCACATACATATACGAAGGAGATATTTACAGAGAACTAGTTTACAAGCACTAACGGGTTTACTTTATAGGAATACATTAATCTCTGTATAGGTCCTTGGTGCAGAAAACCTGCATGTTAACTATCTACTGTCCAATAAGCTGGTATTTTCACAAGATGACATATCTACTGCTCTAGTGTGGAGTTCAAAGATTACCAATATGAATGAGTCTTGGAATGAAAAATAAATGAAACATGAAGCTGTTTGATTATACATTTCAAATACAGACTTACTACACTTGCTGAAAGAATGATAATACCATCTTTGAATATCACAAGCACAATTCTTGTAGCACAATGATTTCACTTTTCTCATAGTTAAAGTTACATTATTTGTTGAGTATTTGAAAGGGCAATTACAATAATACAATTATAAGACATAATGATATAGAAAAAACTTAGAATAAAAAAAATATTATTGGCATAGTTCAATGTATGTGAGTTTTCTGACCTAAATGATACTGTATTTTTAATACTGTGGTAAAGAATGTAATTTATTTACATGCTCCCATTTTGTGTGTATTTATTCACCATTTTCTGTCAAGACTACTTGTAACACATTTAGGCAGTGCATTCTTACTTTTTGCAATGTATATTTGTGATACGGTTAACAAAGGACAGCTTATCTATAAAATTAGTTTAATTATACTTAAAATAAAATTAGAGACAATTTTTGTTTAAATCACTGAATGAAATGCTCCATTTACTATGAGAAAATTAAATTATCACAGCAGCTTTATAGTATATATATCTTACCACAAACCCCGACTTGGCACAGACTGATTACTTCCAGTTTATAATCACTGATTACAGAATCCTGTGGATACAGCCTATACTGGAGAAAAAATAAAATAATTATAAAGAAGCAACACAGAGCTGTATAACCTTACTAGGTTAACAAGCATTGTTCTTGGCTAGGGTAGACTCAGAAATAATAGCTAGATTTGGCAACTAGAAACTTTCACTTTACCTCCAAATATTGCAGCTATCATTTAGTGTAGCATTTTCACGTGGATATAGCAGTTCACATATTCTTCTTTTGCAGTCCATGTTTTTCAATAATAAAATGCTTTATTGCAAAAAATACTGATGAGTATGGTGAAGTAACATGTAGTATTATGGTCCTGAAGCATTCTTAAGTACAGTTCTCTAATACTCAATAGTGAGAAGTACCTACCAAATTTAAGCAAAAGGGATATTTATTTTTATGACATAACTATAAACACCATTTTGTGAAATGTTTGCATGTGGATATTATAGTTCTTAGAAAGACACTGATCAATCCACAATGCTTATCTTTGTACTGCTGAATGCATATAGCATTCAGCATTTCAAAGTACATCAGGAGTTATTAAAATGCAACATCTGGAAGTTGTATTAATTTTAATTATGCAAATACACAGTTGCAAAAAAGATGATTATGGGGAATTAACATACATCTTTATGGTCTTGTTGTTTTGATAAACACTGTGCTCTGATATTTGACAGTGAGACATAAAAGCCAAATAGTGCAACAGGAACATTTAACATTATTTTACATGGTTACACATTTCATTTGGTGCAGTGTTCTACATGCCACTTCTGCAGGCTATCTTAATCAATCAATCAATCAATCAACCAATCAATCAATCAATCAATCAATCAATTAATTAATTAATATTTTTATTTTATTTTTAATTGTGTGTGTTGTCTGGTCCTAGCATCCTTTTCAGCCATGGTGGCTTCAGTTGCATTGCTGTCTTGTTCCCTTTACCTCAGTTTTGTATAAGATAATACTGGCTATATATTAAAACAATACTATTGCACTGCATTGAAATAATACAGCAAACAGTTTTAGCACTTCTTCGTTGTTTTAAAAGGGCCCATTTCTGAGTTGACTGCAATTACCTGGTAATTAACAAGATAATAGAAGATAGTGCTAAATAATTTCAGGACATAAAATTTAATGGTATCAAATGAAAATACAGCAAAAATCAAAACAAGCTAAACAAAACATAGTAAACAAGTATGCTACTTTGACAATGTTATAAGAAGTGCTACTAAGCTAGTATATTAGAATTTACATTAAATTTTACCCAATCCCGGCTGCTTAGGTGAAAAAAGAAAAAGGTTAACAGTCCCAATGTAAGTCATGTGATACAGCAGGAAGTAATAGTTAAATCAAAATTACTTTCTTATATGTCTTTAAGAGGTTATTAAAGCAAAGTAAGTAATTATTTTTTTCTGCATTTTTTCATACCTAATATTGAAAAATGAGTGAAAGATGCTGCCTACCTTTCTTTCAAATGCATCAAATTATCTGTTTTAAAATCAATCTGCTTTTTTTGCAATTGTCTATTACTTTCTTCACAAGGTATAGCATAAACAATGAATGACTGATGCAATCCACATTCATTCTCAAACCATCTCCCACTGCCATGACTATAATACCATCAAACTGTAATGCATTAGTACCATAGCACTTTTCACTGCAAGACAATGTTAACCAGTGCAAAATCTTGTTTATGCATACAGACAGACAGACAGACACACACACACACATGCACACACATACACACACACACACACACACGCGCGTGCGCGCGCGTGCACACAAAATGATCTATATCTATAACTATGCATGTATGATAGTTTGTGGAGGTACATTCAGTGAAGAAATACTAGCATGAACGCTTTCTACCTGGAGGGTTACATTATTTTATATGGTTCTAATAACTGTATATTTTATTGTTTGCATTGGTTGTGTTTTTGTGCCATGTTTATTACTAAACTTCACCCTTATTTAAAGAAACCAGAGGGCAGGAGAGTTAGAGATGCCTTGTTATGCAACATAATTTGACATGCTCTTTTATGAATGCAGAGTAGCATATTGTTTGCTGTTGAGGCACATCACATTTTAACTGTGTTATGTCCAAAAAGTAAAAAAAATATAATACAGACTGTGTTATTCTCATTCTTAAATGATACTCTTACAGCTGCCAAGGGTAGTTATAAAATCCTTAAACATCTGAAAGATTATAATCATGTTTACCTCTCAAGCCAAATATATAAAAATTTGTTTACTAATGCATGGTAATATGATAAAAATAAAGTACCATTTACACAAGGACATGATTATGGAATACAATTTGAAAAGGTTTTCTTATTTCAGGAAGCTGCAATCAAATTATATTTGGTAAATATATTTTGTTTTGTAAAACTATACCTGGATTTAGGGATTAATAAAGCCACACTCAAAAAAGGCAAATGTTACTAACGTAAAAGAGAATTATAGAACCAGCATGCAGAGTTCACAACTTTTTTTCTATATGTACCCTGAATGCTCAAATAAGTAATTCAAATTTCAAGAGGATTTTAGAATGATAACATCTCAGCTAACGTTTTGAAATGATGACTTTTGCATGGCTGCAGAAGGACACAGCCATAATCAATTACACCATGCCATGTTTGGAAAATGTACAAATGACTACTTTACATGCTTTGTGCTTTTCTCATCTGAAAATAATAACGTGTATTATTGTGTTTATTGCACTTTCTTCTACTGATGCATGTATTGGATGTTCCTCTGCAAAACAAATATGATACCAGTACCTATTCACAGAGTCACACAATACATCTAAATGTTGTCACAGCAGGAAACAATGACATCATGTTTTTTATGTAAGTCAACCACATTATTCTTTCTAACAAATCACTGAAGCAAACAAGCTTTCCTTCTTCTCCTGGACACCATGCTATAGGGCAATGAGGAGACTGAGATGCCTGGGGCAATGTGATATCACTGCTGTGGGCTATTTTTCCATTAACATCTTGTCCTCTCATATGGACTTGCAATACCTAGGGATAGACTTCTAATAGATAACACTGGCGTATTATCCCACCTCGGTGGTGACTAAACCAATGCATCAGCCTCCCTGAGGACAACATCCCTTTGTGTATCCAGAGCTTCAACCAGGAATTAACCATGAGGTATACATGAGTACACATCGTCCTCCTCGGGAAGGGAATACACAGATTTCTCTTACAATCATCTCAAATGCCATAGTGAGGGCTTTATCTCTCTATACCACAGCACTGGCAACAAAACACTGTGGTCAATATTCGAAGTACAGTGTTTGTGCCTGCAAAGACAATGCACTTATTTCTACTATTGTCACAGCTGTGATACATATGTCTTATGCTCAGATTATTAGCTACTACTGACAACATAAGTCTTCCTCAGGATAAGGAAAATTAGACAAGAAAAAAAGTAAATTACTGGGAATACCAGATTATATGAATTGTCCTCCTGTGTTTAACATCCAGTCTTTCCTCAGTTATTCAGAAAATAGTGAGCTCCTAGTTTATTAAACAGGTTTATTTTGTGGAAAACTAGGGAAAAAAGGTCGAAAAATAGTAAAATCAGGGGACAGAGATATGACATTTTTTAATAATATACTATTTTGCTCTAGACCCATCTCAATTTTTTTAGGTAAACATTGTTTTCTGAATAATTATGTCAAAAGACAACTGACTGAAATGTATATAAGATATTTGATTTTGTTATAATCAGAAGAGAAGCAAGAAATTAGTGATGATAAGTAACTATATAAAAATAATTAGGAAGGAGTGGATGATAATCTATGTTTATGCATGCACAACCTTATGGGAAAACAGCAGGTAATGTGTATTTAAGTGTGTATATGGGTGTCTACTTATCTGAGTATTTGCTAATACACTTTGTATATTTTGTGAATATCATGTTATAGATGTGCATGTTTTATGAGGGATGATATGAACATGTTATTACGAAGATTCTTTCTTTTCTCCCAGGAATACGAAATGCAAAGAAGTAAGAACCTCACAAAGCTGACATGGGAAGGAACAGATCTCAGGGTAATATTATTTATGTGTCACAGGTAAATCCAATTTGTTTATAAACCTCCAATTTCAAATACTTTATTCCAGTCCTAAAATTCTGCAGGAAATAGACATGATTTGAATGCTGAGATATTACTGTCTTCCTAATTATTGTAAAATCTACCAGTGTGTATTGTTGTTGTCTACAATTATCATAAAGTTCTCTGTTTTAATTACTGTTTTTGCCTTTTGACCCAGCAAATGGCAGAAAAGGTCCCTTGACCAGGCCATTCCCTTAGTCAATAAACAAATAAAATAAAAATAAAAATAATAAGTTTTGCAAGGTCCCATTGTACAGAAGAAAGCGTGTCATGGTTGCTCCAATCAGTTACTACCGAGAACTTCTACACCATCCTATTACTCCCTGTCTTATATCAGTGATTCTGAAACTCGCCTGCTTTTCCTTAATATCAGCAGATATCACTATTGCATGTGCTCAGTCAGTTTTTTTTCTATTGGTCTTCCATTTACTAGTATTATCCCCTCTGATATGTTCATATGCAGTTATTTTTCAGTCTCTTCTCTCATGCAAGAGGGTACTGCCATCACATGTTTGCATAACAAACCAGAAAGGCTGCAACTTTCTATACAGCATGCCAGAGTTAAAATTGAGGCTTTTGTACTTAAATTTTTTATTTTTTTCTATGTATGCCCTAAAACATATATATTTTCTGCCTCTCCAGCTAAGGAACTACATAAGCAAAGACATGTGGGAGTTTAGTGGTGCTTTCCAAACGGTAATTCCCACCCACATAGCTAATGTCATTGCCAAATATCATTAATCACTGAGATATCATTAATCATTGTTTCACTCTCAGTATGTATACCTGTTCATTTATCACCATACCTGCCTGCTGTCCTAGTTAGTGGTAATACCTCTAGGGATACCGGCATGTCATATCAAATAATATAAGGCACAGTGCTACTTTTATATAGTACAAAAGCAATGGGAATTTAAACCAATTCAGTTCTGTAGGAATAACACTGAAAGGAAGACCACCATAGAAATATAACTAAGGAGCCCCTCAGAAAAAAAACATCTATATATCTACAGTATATCTGTATCTATCTATATATATATATATATATATATATATATATATATATATATATATATATATAAACATTAAAAGAAAGCAGACTTCACACCTTCTTTTGATCCTTGGATACTAGAGTTGAGAACAGAAAACAAACATAGTGGCATGCTGAAAGAAAAGTTTAAAATATTACTCATATTACAAAACTGTTGTTTTGGGATTTGCCAAACGTCTTACAGAGCACTCCTCTTTCCATCTTTCCATCTAAGCCTAGTGTGTACTTAAGATGTATTGCTGGACTAAGGCCCTATTAAATTAGAGAGGGGTCCACTTTTTCCAGAGCAAACCCACTTATTGGCTGCAGGCACCTTTCACCATCAGATTGCTGGTAATGGTGGTACAATGCCAGTGTCAGATGCAGACCTTAAGCATATCTGTACAACCTGCTAGTATCCCAATGCTCTTTACTGATTTAATTGGGCTGGCTGACAACAGTGACTCAACTATATCTCTGATGTGTTAAGAATGGTTGAGGTTGTCTTACTACCTCTTCTGTTCAGCTAATGTATAATATTTTTGTCTGAAAAATAGCAGGTAATTGATTATGCAAAATATAACGTCAATATCCTTACTCTAAGCCTTCTGTAATTATTATAAAATACACCAGTCCTCTGTATAATTTCTGCAAATGTTTTGGGTTTCTAATGCTATGATGGTAATGGAGTGCATGAAATAAGTACTGTTTCAGTCTTTGATGTTAGCCAAGAGTGCTCTTCTCAGCACCTGCGATGCACCCAGAATTGCCTACTTCTGTAATTCAAATGGGGTTACATATATTGGTAACATATTTAAGTATGACTGTAAATTATTTTTTTTGATTAGTATCAGTAAGAAACTAAGGTCCCTCAAAAAATCATTCAAGGTTAACTTTGAAAGAAAAATAGCCAAGGATACGAAAGATAACCACAAAGCCTTCTTTAGCTATGTTAAGAATCTAAGTGGCAACTCGCAGATATGCACTGAACTACTGCAAAATAACACAAAGTATACTGAACTTACTGATATTGCCAATATCCTGGCAGATAGATTCAGTGCAAACTTCACTCCCCTCTCACCTACAAAAGGGTCCACAACAATTCCGGAAAAGTGTAGTGTCCTGGAAATCACAGATGCACAGGTGAAAACAGCCCTTTCAAAAGCCAAAAACACAGCATCAATGGGGCCAGATGGTGTCCCAGGATGAATCTTGCATGAACTACAGAATGAACTAACCCCCCACCTAAACACGCTGTTCAACCTCAGCCTCTCCACAGGCTATGTGCCCATAGAATGGCGCACAGCAATGGTTATTCTGCTCCATAAAGGAGGGGTCACAACTGACCCTGGTAACTATCACCCCATAAGCCTGACTAGCCTGGTCTGCAAGGCTATGGAGTGCATCATCATCATAGAACTCATTAACAAAGACATTGGGAACCTCCAAACACTTGACCTGACTCAGTTTGCCATTGTTAAGGGCAGATCATGCCTACTAAACCTGGTTGACTTTTTTGAGACAGTCACCAAGGCCATAGATGACGGAAAGGTGGTTCACACAGCCTACCTTGACCTGGCCAAGGCTTTTGACACCATTCCTCACTCAGGTATTATAGAAAAACTCACCAGCCTGAACATAAACCTCTACATCACAAGATGGGTTGCCAACTGGCTTACAGACAGAACTTATACTGTAAGAATAGCAGGCTCCAGGTCCGACTCTAAACCAGTCACAAGTGGTGTCCCACAAGGCTCGGTCCTGGGATCCCTACTGTTCGGCATATACTTCTCAGAGGTACAGGCAAACACAAGAGGACTATGGCTAACCAAGTTTGCCGATGACTGCAAACTGGGAGCCATAATTGACTCTCTGGCTGACATGGACATCCTCCAAAAGGGCCTTACTGAGATGGACACCTGGTGTCAAAGTCATGGCCTCAAGCTAAATGCCAAAAAAATGCATAGTCATCCCATTTGGGAAAAACAAAACACCCACAAATTACCACATAGTTGGCAGCCCTCTTAATACAGAAGAGGTAATAAGAGATCTAGGGACACAGCTAGATAGTGATCTCTCCTTTGACAATCATATTGCTAAAGTAGTTAGGAAATCCTTCTATGTAGCCCATCTAATTACTAAAGGGTTTGTATCTAGACATAAAGAGGTTATAGTGCCCCTCTACTCGTCACTCATCAGACCCATCATAGAGTACAATGCCCCATTTGGGATGTACCTCACAAGACACTTCTTGCTTCTAACAGCTGGAAATGCCACAAACGTACCTCACCAAGAGGATTACTGGCCTCAAACTTATGTCCTATGCAGACCGACTGAAAAAACTCCGGCTGTACGGTGGTGTAGAGGTGTTTGGTATTTTTTTATTTTGTTTTTTTTTTTTTTTTTTATGGAAGATGAGCATTGTCTTGTAAGTTGATTTTGAGATTTTGACTTTCATTATTGTAATGTTTCATTATTTTGAAGTTTTGGTAACTTGTTCTCGGTTATATGGGTTTTGTTCAAATGAATGTTCACTCATTTGAAGTAGACCTGTATATATATATATATATATATATATATATATATATATATATATATATATATATAAATGTCGCACAATCTCTTCTTTTTTACCTTTCAGTTTGCATGCATGGCACTGCAACCACTGAAACATAGTAAACCTGCATATGTGTACATAAATGGCTCACCAACTGCTATGTATTGTCTATAACTTTTTAATTACCATTTTGACAACATTGTATATAATTTCTTAGTCTAATGTTTGTTTTTCATACTCTGTAAAATGTACTATTTGTTCCTCACAACTCTGCAATCTTATACACACACACACATACGCACACACACACACACACACACACACACACACACACACACACACACACACACACACACACACACACACACACACACACACACACACACACATGCACATATATAGATATTACATTCCAGTTAAGAAGTTAGCATTAACCAACTCCATATTGTCTAATCCAGGTCAGATCTATCATACAATATATTTTCTGTCATTCTTCTTCCCCCAAAAGATATCCACTTGTTTTATAAGGGTGTCAGCAATCATAATGCTACCCTAGGCAACATATGACTGTGAGTGCAACAAAGTAATTAATTGAAATAAACTAGCATGCATCTGTTCCACTATGTTTTCATGTATTTGATACTCTTAGCCTCTTCTTGCCTATTTTATCCCTGTTACCGTATCACATAATAAAAAAAAAAAAAAACAAAAAAAAAAAACACCGAAACAGGCATTGTGGATCTTAAATGGCTAACAAAGACTAAATCCAATAAATACTGTAAAGGAAAATAGCACAGACTGTTTAAAATAAATGACAGGACATCTGATAAGGAGATAAGAGGAATAATATATGACACTTTGCCCCAATTTCTATTATTGATTTTGGGCTAAAGTGAATATAATGCAACTGCATATAATATAGCTTCAAAAACATTGTCAGAAATTCATTTTAAATGGTGTGTAGTGCCATTTGAAACCCTCAAAACATGATAAACAGCAATGGAATGATGTTTACATGTAATGAAATAAAAAGAATAACATTTATAATCATTACTTTATTCCTGCAGGCACAAACACTCTTAAATAACATAGTGTTTCAATGACAAGAAAGAGCACTCAGTCTAAAAGCGGGATCTGTGAAGTGGCCAGTGTTTTCAGTTAAATATGTATATAATCTTTAACTATTTTTTTTCATATCATTATTACTTTAAACATTTCTTCAAGCTAAAATTTGCTCTCAAGACCATAGAGATGGTGGTAGTTTATGGAGAGGTTGTATTTTTCATCTGGATAGGGTATTTTGTTCTACCTTAAAGTAATATGAGAAAACATTTTTGATGCCAGATAAGGACCTCATTGGCTATGCGGTTCTTTAATAGGCCAGTTTACGCATGATAAGGCAGAAACCTTATTTAGCTACCAGCTTAGTGCTTTTCCCCCCCTCCAGCCTTCATAAGAACTACTTTGGAACTGACCCATGCATTACTGAACTCAGTGATTGCTTTTTATTTGTTAAACTTATTCAGAAAGGATCTTCAGTCATCTAGCACTCTTTCAGTGAAGTAATACTTCCTTATGTTTTGTCTTTTCCTCCACATTGTGACAATTTGTACATCTCTTTTTCAGAAAGATTATAGCCACATGCATATTTCTCTGTTTTTTGTCCGACAGTCACCCAGCCACACATGCACACACACTCTGTACCTCTTGATTTATGTGTGAGTGTGGGATTTCAGTGCTGCTCCCATCCACAGTATTGTACCTCCTGATAAATGTGAGAGTTTAGATAGTCAAGTTAGTGCCAATTTCCTTTCGGGATGCTACTCATTATGCAAGGTCTGCTGCTTTAAGTATGTGTATAGTTACAAAAAATGAACATGGTGGATAGAGGCTTTTGCAGCTTAAAGAATTACATAAGGCTATTAAATGCAAGCATCTTGTTTTTGTCATATCCTGATCCCTCCTTTTTTACCTTGCTTACAAATATGATAAACACCCAGTTAGTTGCTGGCCTCCAAAATGGTAAAATATTCTCTGTTTGCATTTCAAAACATTACAATTAATGTAAATTTTAAAGTTTAGAATTCAGCATTCCTTTAAAGCTGATGACTTTACCTCTTTAGGTCACATGCATGCATGAGGGATTTCTGTCAGATATCTCACAATTTTTCATCTTCATAACAGAAAGTTCTAGAAAGTTTGTTTTGTTTCCTTTCTTCCAAGCCAGTTGTGTGACTCAGAGTTGTCTCATTGTCTTTGCTCTATAACAACACATGGGTGTTTTACTCTGGATAAATCTTTTCTGCTACTGTCATACCATTTATCCAATAAATGTTGTCTCCAATTGCATGTATAACCATCTTTGATTTTGACAAAATATTACATTTAACGTTTTTCCTTGTTTTGACTATCACTGAAAATGTGATTAGTCATATATCATATCAGTTATCACTGTGCATTTCTGCGGTTATCTTGTAGTGCTTCCAAAATAGTGCTTTTGTCTTTTTTTTCATTTCATTTATTGAGGTATATTCCTAGATTCTTTGACATCAGCACCCTTCCATATTACATCGGCAGTGCACACATTACTACAGTTTAGATTTAAGACTTTTGCCAATTAGCAAGTTGTACTTGAGATACTCTTATGCTCTCATTTTCAAATGATAACTGTTTCCAGATGTGAGATGCTGTCTGGAGTCCCATCTGGTAATACAGATCCTAGGACTGCAACATCATGAGTCAGATCTCAGATGAGCTGTTTGAGGCTTTTTTCATGCTCACCATTAAGAATGATTTTATTCTTTGGCATATCTACATTCAAGATGCTCCATTGAGTGCTTGGAAAACTAACATAGAAGTTTAGTGTTGAAGATTAAGGCTGTGAGTTGCTGATGAGCTTTATTCTGCAGTCTTGT
Source organism: Protopterus annectens (assembly GCF_019279795.1). Taxonomy (NCBI): domain Eukaryota; kingdom Metazoa; phylum Chordata; order Ceratodontiformes; family Protopteridae; genus Protopterus; species Protopterus annectens. The sequence continues at coordinate 1,076,523,441 of NC_056746.1, forward strand.
GTATGAGTCCATCAGTTTCCATTTGCCTACTGCGTGACTCTGAGCTAGTCATTTAGTGCTTACTTATCACTCCCGGCACTTGTGCCTGATGAGTTCACCTGGTTAACAGCTATAAAACAATGTATTCACCTTTTCTGCTATGTAAAGATATTATATTTTTGTGGTTTTTATCTTTTTCTTTAGCCTGATGAGAGGGTATGTATGCAATCCCTGCATAAACTGTGTTCCCATTTCCTTTCCCCCAGTGTGACTACCAGCGTCTCCTTCTTTCCCTATTTACTTGTATGCCCTCTTGCTTTGATAGCCTCTTGTGACCAGTATGGACAGTTATAACAGAAAAATTGAAGGCATGCTCCAAAAGCAGACTTTTTATGAGAACTGCTATATCCTCCATGTCAAAGCAGCATATGAAAACATCTTACTCAAATTCTCAGACCTGGGGAGCAATTTCTTTGGTATTCCCAAACCCCACAAAAACATCAACAATCCCCTCTATAGACCAGTGATCACTAGTGGGGCTAGCATTACTGAGCTCTTTTCCATCTACTTGGAGGTTTTAATCAGACCACAGGCCAGGAATAACTAATCATTCATCTTGGACACCGGAGACTTTTTAAAAAAGATCAGAAATATCCCACTCAACATGGACTCCATCCTATTGACTATCTATGTAGAGGCACTGTATACAGTGCTTCCCCATGATTACTGCACGAAGGTAGTCTCCAAATCGATACTGGCAAATGGGACAGGTGACAGCAACACAGCAGAAATCACCAGCAGACTCCTCAGGATTTTACTCAAGAATAACTACTTTCTTTTTAACAGCAAATGCTACAGACAAAAGAAGGGCATAGCAATGGGGGCCACAATGGCTCCCATCCTATCTAATACAGCACCTGGCAAATGAGAGAAGAAATTTGTCATTAATTCCCAATTTTTTTCAACCGATGAGTTGTTATCTAAGCTATATAGATGACATTTTTATTATTTGGAATGCTCGGAGGATGCCCTTAACAGCTTTTTTAAGCACATAAATGACTCGAGTGGATTCCTGAAATTTACATCCTCTTACCGTAAACAGAAAGCATTTTTTTCTGGACCTTAACATCTCTAAACACAAACACTCCAACACCCTGAGTAACAACTTGTATAGAAAACCCACTAGGGTGAACTTTGCACTTCATAAGCAAAGCATGCATCCTTTCTGTACTAAAGAGAATGTGATCAAATTCCAGGGGTTGAGAATAGCTAGGGTTTCCAAAGAAATCAAGGAGTGCATGATGAACCTAGCCAACCTGGAGAAGGACTTTTTAGCTCATGGATGCAGACTAATATTCATCAAAATCATTCTAGACTCAGTCACATACACCAAACAGAACAATCCAGAGATGCTCACCATCAGGATTCCAAATAACTCCAATTGAATGAATAAGAAAGTGCAAAGGGACATTTCCATGACAATAAATTATTCATTTAACAGTATAGATCTTATCAACATTGTCCGGAGGAAATGGATAATTTTGAAAAACAACCCCATCGTTAGCAAAGCCATCCCTAAAAAGCCCAGGTTTAACATCAGGAGAAATAGGAACTTCAGAGAATATGTTGAGAAATCTAGAAAATGTCTAACCTAAGGACAACAGCCGAATGATGAGACTTTTAGTTGTGGACCACCTTATTTTTCATACTGCCCACTGATGAGAGCTAAGTTTGATTTTTGGTGCCTGAACAGCAACAAAATTTATTGTAGCTTGGACCAATGTAACTGCAACAGTGAAGGGTTGGTCTGCAGAGCTAACTGTACAAAATGCCCTGCATTCTTTGTCAGGAAAACAATGAACAAACTGAAAACATGCATCACAAAGCACCTAACCGACATAAAACAAGGAAACCTCCTAAATGCCCTGGCCAGACACCACAGCAAGAACTCTGGACATGATAGCTTCTTGTTTCATGTTGTAGCCAAGGTGAAAAAAGAAGAACTTCATGGGAATTTTAAAGCTCTCTTACAGTTCAAGAAATTGGAATGGCAACTTAGACTTGATGCCACTCGACCCCAGGATTAAACTGTCAGAACTCTATTATCAGTGCCCTTAACTTAATAAGGATTTCCCATCATGCTTCTTACCAACTGACACAAATAGGATCTCTGGATGTCCTTGATTATGGTCATGCTACTCATAACAAAAAGATTTGTCTTTCTGAAACGTTAATGTTTACTTTACTCAAGCAATTGTTATAATTATCTTAGTTTTGATTTTATACATCTTCTGGTATTATTTTGTTGAGATTTGTTTCTATTTTTTTCTAGGTTATTATGAAGTCTTGCACTATCCATGAATGCTGATCTGATGAAGCAGACATGATAGTGCTGTCAGGAATAAGACCAATGCTTTATTTTTAACATGCATATTTAAGGGTTGTCAAAAGAATGCCTTTTTAATGACTACTTTTACAGCTAAGCTATAGGCTTGCTTTTTTAATGGGACTTGAAAAACTGCCCTCCAACTGTTACATCCACCCCCTTGTATACTGTATTTAGATCCAGATCTACAAGTCTACAATTTGACCGCAGCTTATCCACTTGATCAACAGGATTGCTTCTTATTTCCGTTGTTGTTTACTGCCTACAAATTAATGTGCAATGCTGTTGTTCCATCCATTTTTTCATTTATTTTGAATGGGCCATCAATTAACTTTATGATATGACTTTTATACTTGCTTATACCTGGACTGGTGCATGTTTTTTTTCAGATATCTAAGTGTTATTATGAATGTTTTTTTTGTTTTTATCCCTGACTAATGTAGGGCACCCTACTTCCACAACACCCTTTTCATGGCTGCCCAATTCATGGCCGGCTAAGGACCGAGACGAAGCCTAGCAAATGAGCCTTCATCATATCATATCTTTAGTGGTTATACTTAACTGGTCTAGTAAAATTGTTCATAAAACAAAAGTAGCCCAAGTGAAGCAGCTGGATTGGACCCACTCACCAAAAATGGATAGCTCAGTATTATAAATCACAAAACCACTTTAATCGAATCAGTGCATAAATCCAGGAACAAAATGGATAAGCGCTTTCGTCTAGATAATCTAGACTTCATCAGGCAACAGTTAAAGCATAGACACTTCCTTTTATAGAAACCAAACAGGAAGTGACATAATTCAAATTTAATTAGGGCAGATAAAAAAATTTACATTAAATATTCATGAGATGAATAAATTAAGATAAAATGAAATCCTAAATATAACAACAAACTGCAAAACACAACCCCCCCACAGCAGTATAAATACAAGTTAAATACATTAAATATAAAAAATGAAACTGAAAATTTATAAAAAGACTGATGGTATGTAATAAATATGTAATAAATAGAATAAAAAACATTTAAAACCATGTAAAATAATAATATGATATCTGTAATTATTTGAGAGGTCATATTACCTCTCCAGTGCCTTTAGGATTTAATTTTATCTCATTTTATCTTATTTTATTCATCTCATGAATATTTAATGTAAAGTACTTTATCTGCCCTAATTAACTTTGAATTATGTCACTTCCTGTTTGGTTTGTATAAAAGGAAGTATCTATGCGTTAACATCTGATGAAGTCTAGATTATCTAGATGAAAGCGCTTATTCATTTTGTTCCTGGATTTATGTACTGATTCGATTAAAGTGGTTTTGTGATTTATACTACTGAGTCATCCATTTTTGGTGAGTGGGTCCAATCCAGCTGCTTCCCTTGAGCTACTTTTGTTTTTTGGACTGGTTTGTGAGTCTGTTTGACTTTACTAGTAAAATTGTTATTTGGCATATTTGATCACGTTAACATTCAAGTATTTATGTACTTTTATGATTCCACTCGATCCATGAATTCAGCCTAGGTTTTGATCCATTTTATTATTATTTTTATTTTTATTTGTATTTTAATGTATTCTTCAGAGCCAATCCCCATCTTTCATTAGAAATGCATCCTTCTGGACCAACCAGTTAGGGAGCATATTCTGCCCCTGTTATGCTCGGGTGAATCACGGCTTTTAAGATTTATGAATGGTGTTTGAGTGACTTTACTATCGATCCCCATACCATAAGACCTGATAAAGACAACTCCCCTGTATCTGGGCCAGTCCGGTACATGATTCAGGATTTAGTTGTAGGTCAAATTAAAAACACTCTAGGGCCATTTCAGCCAATTAGATAACTCTCTGTAGGCCTAAACCTATTGGACATGGTCAGTCGCTTATCATAAACTCACCAAATATTATCAGTCTGCTGAATGGCTCCCGGAACTCTCGCCACTGAACAGAGGGCAGCATCTGATTGGCCCTGACTCCACAACAATAGGTTTATAAGTTTCCTTCCCCCCAGAGGTTTGGATATGTCTGATTGGCTACAGTCCCCACCTCTCTTGCTCCCCTAATCAGTATACTCACCCAGAGTGTGCCAGTTTTAGAGGTATCCTGATTGGGTTGTTTTTTTCTGGCCCTCCTTATAATTGGCCTTAGTCAACTGGGCTCCTCATTGGTCAGTGCCCACCATGTACACCCACTGATTGGATGATTATTTGAATTCCTGATTTGCTGGGAAGTCCTTAAGGGTTATCCAATGAAAAAACACTCTCGGTAGCCAGGGATAATAACAATGAAATGAATTTTTAATTATGATCATGAAACTTGGCATATAAGCCTGTTTATGGAAAGCTCATTAAATCTTTTGTATAGCGCTCATCTGCCTGCATGATTCTTATTAATAAAAGTGATTTTAATAAACAAGAATCTGAGTTTACTTAATTTTTGTTTAATTCAGCTGTCTACAATGTAATAGATATTTTTACGGTTTCCAAACACTCTCAATTAGTTATTCATTCCAGCTCCATGCATCTGAATTTACTTTATTATTTTTAGTTTAATTCAGCTATATGGAATTTATTAGATATTACTACAGATTCCAAACACTCTCAATTAGTTGTTAGTTCTATCTTCAAAGACCTGGACTTTGATATTGGTGGAGCTCCTATTCGAACTTGGTCTTAGGTGGATTCCCATTTATTTCTTATTAAGGTGTTAGAGCAGAGCTTTTACAGAACATTGACAGTGGTGATACAGCAATCACACAAGAGGTGCATGATTTGTCTATGATCTCTCAGTAATAGACTTCTCTTATATGGAGGGCTGCACCTTCCCCTATTGTATCCTATCTGCATTTCCTATGCCCTGCATAACCTGTAATATTTACATCCAAATAATTTTTCTCATTGCATTATTTTCTGGTGCCATCATAATATTAACACATTGCTTCTTCCTAAAAGTACTAGTGTATTGTTTTGCCATGACAATGAGAACCGGTATTAAGTTTCTTAATTCTCTTGCCATCCCTGAATAAATGGATATGGAATACAATTTATAGAGTGTATTTCTTACCCTTATTTAGAATGGGTCTGAAGTGACTGAATGTATGGTAGTAGTCAGTTTGCAAACCCTTGCCTCCCCCCATCCGGGAAATAGTATGCATCACTTTTATAGGAAGAGATTCTCAGTCAAGACACAGGAGTAATTCCATTTCTCTGTGAATATCTCTCTAATCTTTTTAGGTTCACCTGGTCACACTAAATGACAGTTCCAGCAGCATCAAAATAAAGAGAAAAGACCTTTGCTTATTGATTTATTTGAAATTTTCAGAACTCATACCAATATAGCACCATACTTTATCTACAGTCAGACATTAAAATTTGTCAGGAAAAAGCTCAATCCCAACCTGAGACTTGAACTCGCAACCTTCAAGTAGAGAGGTAGATTACACTAGCACCTATTTGAAATGTTGGGACCTGCTTCACCGAGTCCTGCAATGCTGAGACTGAATGACAGAAAAAAATGGACTTCCATATACCATAAGTCCAAGATGGCTACTTCTTAGAATTTTCCCTTTTCTCCAAGGTATGGCAATCTTAGAGTTGTATATATAAATTTGGGAGTGTTGAGAGTTTGCCCCCCCCCTCCCCCCCCCCCCCACACACACACATTGGAGGTACAGGGTGCTTGCAAGAGCAATGCTTGGTATTCACTCTTCTCCTGCATTTTCAGTCTGTTTTTTTCCAGGTGTGTCAGCACTTTGTGTTGTCAGCATTTAAATAGGGAGCCAAATCCACTACAAACTATGTTTTGCTGATCTTTAACACATAAAATATCAACATTTCATTTTTTTTCTTTTTTCTTACCAATATTTTAATGCCTTTCATACTACTGGCCTGTATGTTTCCAAGGATATAGTCAGATTTGCCATTTTTCTGTGCCTTACCCTTAGTTAGGGAAAGTCCATGAGTATGTTAACACATCTAGATTCTCCTTATAGACAAATGCAACTTGCCATGCCAAGATACACTAGCATTTCTTTATCTGAACCTCCAGTGTTTTGTGAAACCTAATACCTGAGTTTTGCATTAATTGTTAAACTATTTGCTGTACCCCCCAATGTGAGGTACCTTTTCCTTACCCTGAGGCAAACTACGGAGCACCTCTGAGAAGAGGACAGTGTGCTGCCTGAGTTAAGGGTCTCTGTGAACTTCTCAGTCATCTTCTACTCTTCTGATATCTTTCTCTGCAAGTCACTAAGTTCCTTTATGGACTATAACAGCAGCCTCTTTATATAGGCTTGCTGTTTCTTTAACTTTGAGAATTTTTTCCTTCTCCTGCCCTGACACCCAGCACATACCTTACCTTTTTTTGTTGCTTTCTGTCACTGGTGTTATCCTCTTACTAAATGTGACCCTCAGAAGCAGAAACTTCCTACAGCACTGGGGCCTGCTACTCTTCTTGGAATCTCAGTCAGAAATGTTTTTTAGTAACCTGCTATTGCTCTGCTCTGGATACAACAGTCCAGAGGATGTGTTTCTTTACTAACCAGTTCTTTACTGTTCTAGTTTTGCACTGAACACACCATGAGCTAGCTGTATTCTTAGTTTATATTGTATGTACTTCCTTGGATTATTCAATGTATGAAATAACAGTGAAGGGATTTTTGAGAGCTAGAAATTCACATCTCTATGTTGTTACCCAAGTGTTTTGTGTGCCCATTATGGAGTAAAGTTAATTCCTGTGCATGTGGGACAGAATGAATGATGAATTTCTGAGATCTATTAAGTTTAGGTCTGTGGTTTCCTGCTCTAGTAGTCCTAGATACCACAGCAGTACAAATTACTTATTTCTGTAGGGCATTCTTAGATTTAGGGTATACTGTTATTGTATCCCAGTTATTCAGCTTAGGCTGCTGTAGCCTTGTTTGTCCAGGATGGGGTACAGAAATTGGTTTCCTGACAGCTGAAGGTATTTTTGAACAGAGTCAAAGCTCAGCTTCCAGATATTTCCTTAACAGAGCTGCAGCCTACTCATTCACTGCAACTGTTTACACATTCCAGTGCATCCTCATTGTGTTACACAAAATGCTCTGATGTTGGGAGAGACAAAGACAGCATTTATTTAACATTACAGATTTAAATTTGTATGTTCACCTATGGTATAATGCACGTGATACCCCAGAGAGGGATAGGACTAAGTTCCTCCTAGCTAACAAAGAAAGGATGGTTTGCATGCAATCTGCTCTAAAATTTAAAGCCTCAAACAGCTATTACAGATGCTTTCATTGTTATAGGTGAAACAGTGAAGCAACAATAATATGTTTTATATTAAGTATACAATGTCTGGAAAGTTGTGGTTAGAAGCAATCAATTAGGAATGCTAACTGTAGATTGCACTAAACACAAAAGTATGAAACAAAACCAGCATAAGCAATTAATTTGATTCAAAGCCTCTATGGTGGGGTTACTGAAAAAAAACAGGGTTTTGCTTATTTTGTTCCATGCTTCTGTATTTGCTGTGATCTCTGTTCAGATTTAGAATCTGAAGCAAGTGCAAATGTTAATTTACTTTGTGCGAGAGAAGGAATTGAGACTTTGAACTCCACCCACAAGCACTTTTATATAATAAAATACTTAATCACATGATAAATGATGGCATGAAAATAATTAGATTAATATCCAAACTAAAAAAAAAGAAAAAGAAAAAAGATTTAGCCAACGCTTTAGGAAGGCACTCTATTGTATGCAATAATTTTAAGAAGTTTACTTTTTTCTGTTTTGGATAGTGTTAGCCAAAAAGTATTTATGGATGATTGTAAGATTATTTTGGAATGTAAGGAATCCCTTTGGCAACTTCAGTTAGGGGCAGATTATGCCCCTGAGTTAAATGAAACGATAAATATAAAATGTTTTTTTACAAATGAAAAAGCAATATATAGCTAATATTTGATATATTTTCATATTCATAATGAAATGTTTTTCATTTTATGGTATTTTATATACAAAAAAAATTTTTTAGTTTGGATATTAATCTAATTATTTTCATGACATCATTTATCATGTGATTAAGTATTTTATTATATAAAAGTGCTTGTGGGTGGAGTTCAAATTGTTTCTGAAGAAGTTCACAAGAAATAAAGTGAATGAAAGCGCTAGCTTTGGTGTCCGTGCTTTCCTAAGTGGGCTGGAACAGACTATTCAGTTGTTTATTAATTTTCCTTTGGAAGATTTTGTTTCCAGTTTTTGAGTTTCGAATTAATAGACATGCTCTATCAATAGAGCTAAGGGTAAGAAAACTCATAAAATTTGATTCAAAGTGCAAACTCCACGTTTGCAAAGCACTTAAATCTGGTATCGTTTTATTTGATACTTTCCATGCTAATCATTCTAAGAGTTATAGAAACAGCAATGTTAATTCTAGACAAATCAACATTTCTTATACCGCTATGGTAACACCAGTAACATAAACAAGTGGAGGACCATCATATCAAACTTCTGCCCTCTCCTGCAAGCCCTGAAACTAGGGCCGGATTCACGAAGGCTTGCACGGAGTCTAAGACTAGAGTAAGACTCCATGCAGACAACATGTCTGACGAGCGATCCAGGAACAGCCGGGAGGGGCGTGCAAGAGAGCTCCTAAAACAACTCTTGCACGGACAGGGTTAGTTTATGCAAATTACCTCATTTGCTGCTGAAAGCTATGCAAATGAGATAAATTTGCGATCCAGGAAACACTAACCTGTCCGAGCAAGAGTAGTGTTATTTGTAGAAATGTACTCGGTTAGCAACTGAGTACCGTTCTGCAAATAGCAAAACGGAGCCATGACAGCTCCAAATAAAGGATGCATCCAGTTGAGGAAGCATGCCAATGGCCAAATATATAGCCATTGGCATTTTTTTCCATTGCAAAATAAAAAAAAATAATAATTTTTTTCCCTCGATCTCTGATGTTTAAGCATAGCGCAGCTCCACGGAAACGTGCTGCGCTCTAAAAACCAGAAAAACAAAAAATAAAAGCCACAAATAGGGATTTTATTCAAAATATTAATCTGCCATGCAAGTAAATGGCAGGCTGAAGACAACATGGCTACTGAGTAGAGGTTGCTAAGGGGGGAAGCTCAGTCTGAGAGATGTAACCAAGCATTAGTAGGCAATCCTATGCAAATGAGGATAAGGATAGTGAATCCCAATTTTTCCTGCTATGTGAACCATGTCCCTAGAGTGTAAGAGTAGGATAAGGGGAGTAACAGAGTAGAAGATGGGTGACATCATGAGGGGGTATGTATCAAAAAGACTGTAAGCTGATTGGAGCAGAGTGGCCTGTGTTTGTTGTGAGTTACTCAGGACTAAAAGAGGTGTGTCTACGGTTGTCTAAACTGAAATCCAGAAACTGAAGGTGTACGCCGTGGCTATTACTGAAGTTTCTTGCAAAGCTGCTTACACTGTGCGCGTGCGTGTGCGTGCGTGTAAACCCGTCTAAGCCTGTGTGTGCAGGTGTGTGCCCGTGTAAGCCTGTGTTAGGCTGTCTAAAAATGTATACACAAATGTGCACCCGCTTAAGCCTGTGCAAGCTTGTGTAAGCCTGTGTGCGTGTGTGTGTGCTCGTGTGCGCGTGTTTGCGCTTGTTTGCACAGCGCTGCCCCCTGTGGAAACAGAAAGGGAAAAAGAAGGAAAAGAAGTAGTAGGAAGTTAACCAAGGAGAACTAGCAGAGCTGCCAGGTGAAATCAATCAGAATCAGCCAATTACACAGGCAGTACAGTAGCCCAGCCCAGCCCAGCACCTAAAACTCTGCAAACAACATTTGCCCATGTTTTTCTCAGAAACACTACAACACTGCAGTCAACAAAGAGAAGTGAAAACTTAAAAAGCTTAAACTGAGACATAAAAATGTTAGGGGCTGCCATTGCTGTTATAAGGCAACATATGCAAGATGCTGAGGGTGGTGCCATTGCAAATGCTGCTGAGCAACCCACAGTGAGGAGACGGAGAAGATTGCACAGACCCAGGGTAACCTACCAGGGGCTACATGAGCTGGAGATAGTGGAGTGCTATAGAGTGGACAGAGAACTCCTGCAGCAAATTGTTGAGCTGTGCAGGCCATGCCTCACACACAGAACCAACAGAGGGGAACCCATCCCAGTGGAAACTAAGGTATGTGTTGGCCTAAGAATACTATCAATAGGTACCTTCCAGAGACCAACTGGTGATATGATGGGGATTTCACAGGCATCAGCATCAAGGGTACTGCACCAGTTCCTGAATGCCATGTCAGCACATGTCGGTGGTCATGTATATTTCCCCAATTCCCATGAGATATTGGCCAGCAATATGCGTCTCTTCCAGCAAATAGCGGAATACCCTGAGGTAGTGGGTGCAATTGACTGCACGCACATACACATCAAAGCACCAGCTGGTGAGCGGGATAGGGCCTACATCAACCACAAGGGCTTCCACTCCATCAACTGCCATGTCATGTGCGATGCCCAGGGCATAATACTGAATGTGTGTGCTGGCTGCCCTGGAAGCTACCATGATTCCCATATCTGGCATCTGTTGCAGCTGTACCAGACATTTGCAAATGGGGATATCCCTGAAGGTCATATAGTGGGGGATGCTGGATATGCACTGGAGCCGTGGCTGATGACACCCATCAGAAATACACACACACCTGAACAAGAACTCCATAATGAGGCACACACACAAACACGAAATGTAATCGAGCATGTGTTTGGGATGCTCAAGTCATGGTTCCGGTGCCTGGACACATCTGGTGGAGCCTTGCAGTACTCACCAACTACATGTACCCAAATTGTCATGGTATGTGCCATGCTACACAATATGATCCTGCAAAAACAGCTGCAGCAGGAACAGCAAGGAGCAGGGCCAAACAGCCCCCCACCATTGCCAAGGCCTGCACAGGCACAGCGTGACTCAGAGGAGGAACAACCTGAACCTGCCCCAGTAGGCAGAAGGAGGCGTGCCCAGTATGCCTTGGCCTTGGCAAAGAGGCAACGCATAGCACATACACTGGCTCAGTAGGAACTCTGGAAATGATGCCTCTCTCTGTCTCGCACATAAAATAAAAGGGATGCCTAACTTGACACTACCTGTTTCCAAACATGTATAGGGAGTGTAGTATGTGCATCCAACATAGGCAGCCCTGCAGCACCACTTGAGGCATGATTGCCATGTTTTAAGCAATATAAAGCAGTGATAAGCAGCTTTTACCAATATGTAGTATATGTAAACAAAATTGCTCGTGCAATGTTGGCCAAGGTCGGGCAAAGTTGAGCAAAGTCAGTTAAACATGTTCATATCTGCTTTACTGTTCCTTAAGCAGTCTGGTCTGGCTAGCATGAAAATAAAAAGCAGTGACAGGGCTTGAACCCAGGATACTGTGCACTATAGTCACAGTACTGAACCACTAAGCCATGATAGCATTACAGTGGCACAGACACAGCAGGACAATTGTACACTAATGCAAACACAAAGCAATGCTGTATCATGCCCCTAATGAGGCAAATGGGTAACCTCACCCACACACCTATGCAGACGGAGAACATCAGGCCAGGCGTTGTGATGTGGGTTGTGTAGGCTATGAAGTCACAAGCTAATATATGTGACAGTGGACGTGAAGATCTGTAGTATAGTAGTATGCCTCAAGCCAGTACGACAGGCAATAGTACAGACTGTAATGGTGTCCTGTACATAGCAGTGCAGGCACATCAAATATGTATAAGTGTCAGGTGAAACCCACATCCTATGTATGCCCACAGTAACAATCCGGTGTACCCACTGGTAGAAATGTACAAAGAATAGCTGTCCCCCCTGTATGTAGAAATGTTGATAGGTCTATGCAAAGTGTCTCATGGAAACCCTGCAGGCACAGCATGATCCCTGTTGATCTATGACACAAAGGTGAGCCTTGCTGTAAAAATACACCTTGATTTACCATACACATATAGTATAAATGTGTATACTGTGCGTGCTCACACACTCCAACAAATGTAGTGGATTTCATTCAGCATCACACTGAAAGGTCATACTGGGCATGCTCACACACTTAAAGAAATGAAGCAAATGTCAGGCAGGAAGATACTGAAAGGTCATACTGGGCATGCTCTCACACTTAGGCTAAATACAGATGTGATAATAAGGGTTCTATGGACAAATGTGTATAGTCAACTCTACTTCCAGAAACACATTCACAAAGTGGTCTGAAAATCCTGCTATGTGTTCACACAAACTGCCAAGGTCTGTGCATGTAGGTCAAAGGAGGTTGCCACTACTCAGCAGTCATCAGACCTGTCAGAGAGTACGACAACACACTTGCGATGAATCTGACTAGGCACGTTCAGCAGCTAGAAAGACCAATGAAGTACCTTAACAAAAGGATTACTGGCCTCAAATAGTTGCCCCATGCAACAAGAATGAATGTAACCCAAGCTGTACTCTGTTGCATACTGTCTACGCAGGAGATCTCTGCCCAACAGACATGTCCATGTCATGGTTACACTCAGATCTGTTCTGAGTTACAGGTCAATGGCACTAAATGTACAGAGCCAACTGATATTGGCAACATCCTGGCAGATAGGATCAGTGTTAACTTTACCCCCCCTCTCACCCATGAAAGAGCACATGTCTATAATGGAAGACTGCAAAGTTGCTGTCATCACAGCTGCACAGGTAAAAAACACTCTCCGAAGCCAGTATCACAGCAGCCATGGGACTAGATAACTTCCCAGGCTGTGTAGTATCTACTTCCCTGAAGTAAACATTAACATGGAAGTTCTGTGGCTACTGAAGTTTCCAGAGGACTGCAAACTAGGAGCCATCATTGTAAACACTAAAGATGTGGACATCCTACAAAAGGGCCTCACTGAGACAGATGGCTGTTGTCCAAGCCATGGGCTGTAGCTCAATGCCAAAAGGTGCATTATCATCACCTTTATTAAAATCTCTGTAGCCAAGAACTACAACATAGGTGGTAGTAGACCTCATACTGTAAGTGTGACAAGAGACCCTGGGTCACAGGTGGACAGTGGCTACATCTGTGATGAGCACATTCCCACAGTAGTCAGGAAACCCTCTTATGTGGCACACCTCATCACAAAACGTGTCTCATGCAGAATAAAAAGGACATTGTTCCCCTCTACTCACCACTCACTAGAACTATAAAAGAGTACAACGCCACTGTTGCTATGTACCTCACAAGACAACTACAACAACTAGAAAACCAGCAGCAATACCTCACAAAGAAGATTAGTGGCCTGAAATACATGCCATACACAGACCATCGCAAAATGCTCCATCCATACTCCCTTGCATATCGCCTACTCAGAGGTGTTCATTGCCTAACATACAAAGCTATGTCAAACATAGAGCTGCTGGATATGATCCAGGTAAAACTCTCACAATCACTCTGACCTTTAGTCCCAAAACCACGAGTGAAATACAAAAGGAAGGGGTGTAGCCATTTACCTTATGGATATCCACACCTTCAGGTTACTGGCACAGCATGAGGCCTTGGAGACCATGCAAGTGCAACTAACACTGGGCAAAGCTGCCCATCAGATTGTAGCCTGCTACAGATCACATACCTTGTCTCAGGAACCTCACTCAGTATTCCGGAGAACAATGGCAAATATAAAGGTCCTATCAAACACCATTATATGAGGAGATTACAACTACCCAAACACTGAGTGTGTGAATTACTCGTATACAACGTCCTTTGCCCAATGTGTCCTACAGTTAAGAAACTCTAACACCCTGGAATAGCTGGTCAGCACGCCCACTACAGGTGACAACATACTGGACATGATCATCAACAACATGGGGTACCAGTGTTCCACAACAGAGATAAACCCCTCGCTGGGAATATCAGATCATGAAGTAATCACAATGGACATCCACATCCCGCCCCCACACCCAGTCAACGAAACTACTGTGAAGACATTTGCAAAAGCAAACTGAACACTTCCCAAGACCAAAGTGGAAAGTTCCGAAGACCTCTTGCTATAGGATAATGGTATGCAATCTGCAGAAACATTTACAAGTGCATCCTATGAGCATCTACAAGGATGCATGGAATGAGACATCACAAATAAAACCAAGATACACTCCTCCAAAAATGGGACAACAAGAAGGTGTTTGTTGTCCATAAATAAGCTAGAAAAGAGAAGGAGGAAACTAACACATGATAGATCCAATTTCACTAAAGGAAAGGTATCACTGATCATTATCAGGAAGAAACAATGATCGCTCATAAAATAATCCAAGGACGTTTTCTAAAGACAAATAGCCAAGGAATATAAGAATAACAACCACAAAGCCTTTGGTAGCTATAACAGACATGTAGGTGTCATCTTCCAAATATGTTGTCAGCTACTGAAAAAGGAATGAAATACACCAAACCAACTTTCAATGACCACATCCAGGGGGACAAGTTCAGTGTAAACTCCCCCCATCACCCCCAAAAAGGCCTGTGTCCATCACAGAAGGATGCAGAGACCCAGACGTCATGGACATGCAGGTAAAGACAACCCTCATCAAAGCTAAGAACAGCATCAGTGTGACTGTATGTTGTCCCAGGCTGCGTCTTACACTAGGCCCATAAGGAACTACACACTCACCTACATTCACTGTCCAGACTCAACCGTACCACAGGCTATGTACCCAAAGAATGGCATACACTAACAGTCATCCAGCTCCACAAAGGGTGTGCCAAAACAGAACCTGGAAACCATTGCCCAATATGTCTACTCAGCCGGGTCTACAGAGCTATTGAGCAAATTGTCATGGAACCCATACACTGAGACATTGGAGATCTCCAGACACTGGACTGTACACAACTTTGCCTTGTTAAAGTCAGAGCCTGGCTCCCAAACCTAGTTGAGTTATTTAAAACAGAACCATGAACATAGATGGAGGGTAAAGTAGTCCACACAGCCCACCTGGACCTCACTAAGGGCTTACTACACCATTCCCCACTCTGTCATCATGGACAAGTGTACCAGCTTGAACATTAACAGCTATGTCACAGGATGGGTGGCCAAGTGGCTCACAGATCAAACACACATGTTCAAAGTTGTGGGTGCCATGTCCAACTCTAAGCCAGTCACAAATGGCATCACACAGGTCTTGGTCCTGGGACCCCACCTGTTCAGTAGATACTGCTCAGAGGTACAGGGAAGCATGGCAGGTGTATGACTGAACAGGTTTGCAGATGAATGGTAACTGTGGTCCATAATCGACTGTACAGCTGACACAGACATCCTCCAGAAGTGTCTTACAGAGACAGATACCTGGTGTCAAAACAATGCCCTCAAGCTAAATGGCAAAGAATGCATAGTCATCCCCTTTGGGTAAAACAAAGTGCACACAAATTACCACATAGGTGGTAATCCAGCATGTACGGAGAAAGTCATTATGGCCCTGGTGACACAGGTAGATAGTAAACTCACCTTTGATGATCACATGCCCAAAGTGTTTAGACATTCCTTCAATGTAGCCCATCTAATGTCACCTAATGTAACCCATTTCATATAGTCTGATGATGTCACCATCCTACAAATATACCTGAGGAAAGGATAATTCCCAGTGATGTGTATAGTGCGTTGTGTTAATGCGTACTCCTCTAGTATCATGAAGTAGTTAGGTAGGGGTTTGAATCC
Organism: Protopterus annectens; assembly: GCF_019279795.1. NCBI lineage: Eukaryota > Metazoa > Chordata > Ceratodontiformes > Protopteridae > Protopterus > Protopterus annectens. Next base: position 1,076,539,468 of record NC_056746.1, read on the forward strand.
TGCACTGAACAAATGTATGTGTTTGTGTGTTGTCTCCTTGGGAAGGAGCAACATTTTAGGAGAGTAGTATGAGACCTCAAAAGCAGTAAACTAACCTTTGTCAAGTCTTTGATGATGTCACCATCCTACAAATATACCTGTGGAAAAGAGAACTCCCAGTAATGTGTATAGCACGTCGTGTTAATGAGTACTCCTGTGGTATCATGAAGTAATTAGGTAGGGGCTTGAATCATGCACTGGACAAGTGTGTGTGTTTGTGTGTTGTCTTCTTGGGAAGGAGCAACATTTTAGGAGAGTAGTATGAGACCTCAAAAGCGTTAAACTAACCTTTGTCAAGTCTGATGATGTCACCATCCTACAAATATACCTGTGGAAAAGAAAGCTCCCAGTCATGTGAATAGCATGTCGTGTTAATGCGTACTCCTGTAGTATCATGAAGTAGTTAGGTAAGAGTTTGAATCCTGCACTGGACAAGTGTGTGTGCGTGTGTTGTCTCCTTGAGAATGAGCATTTTAGGAGAGTAGTAAGAGACCTCAAAAGTGGTAAACTAACCTTTGTCAAGTCTGATGATGTCACCATCCTATAAATATACCTGTGGAAAAGAAAACTCCCACTAATGTGCATTGTGCAATCATGTTAATGCATACTCTTCTAGTATCATGAAGTAGTTAATAGAAGTAGTTAGGTAGGGGTTTGAATCCTACACTTGGTGAGTGTGTGTGCTGTATGTGTGTGACACTGTTGGTCGATGTGTTGTGGTTTTGCTTTTACCACTGTATGACATATCAGTATGCATTGCACATGTGAGCTAGCTGTGTGGCAAATACATATCCGTACATTTTACCTTAATGACTGCATGTGTGGGAACCCTGCTTTCTCCAAGAACACAGCTATCATCCTTGCCAGACTGTGCTGCTGCTTTCCAGACCTTAGGTCACATCTGTATGCTTCTGACAAGCCCAGCCACTGCAATGATCCCTGGCCTAGGTCATCTGTGTCACACAAAGTCATTACGGTTCCTATTGGAATGTGTGAGTGAGGGTCTATTTCCGAGGTATATGTCAGACCTGTTCAAACGCAGCAAAGTATGTCAATGACGACTATTCATAACAGGTGTAGAACAACCTATGTGGATATGCATGCAGACCCCTCATTGCTTATGTGATCCACCAAGGGATTCCAAAATACCTTTGAAAATGTGATTAACAAAGGATAGATGACATAACACTTGGTTGCATGTACACATCAGTAGCTGTTCATCATGTTGGTGGCTACTACCTATGTGGTACTGTGGGGATAATATGTTCTGTAAAGGTGGATGACTATGCTTAGTTTGGCTTATAGATTTACAGCATAGGTTTGACAACAGGCATCTGTCTGTATGATACCCTTGTGGAGGATGTGTGTGTCATCTGGAGAATGCATTATAGGCCACAGTATGCATTACCAGACGTGGATGGACATATCCCTACTGTGATTGCTTGTACCTAAGAGAGCTATATGCCAAACAGAAGTGGTCTCAGTAATGGGTGCAGGTGAATACCAGTGGTTACTGGCATTGTATAGTACCTGTAGGATCCAAATGTTGCTGTGTGTCCTACATCTGTGTGTCGGTTGTCAAGACATCATCTAACAATTGGTTATGGTCAGGCTGTTGAAGTGATGTATACTACCAGCATGCAAAACAATGACAGATAGTAACAGTATCACCCACAGCACAGTGCCAAACCATGTCATGCACACATGTGTAGTCAGGTTCCAGAATGTGTGTAGTACAATGCATACTGGCCACCAATAGAAACTTTGGAGTGTTACTGTGTAATACAGAGCATGTCACCCTGGCCATGTGTCCACTATGCACGTACATGCAGACAGTGCACCTCCACCATGTTCACAACTGTACACCTGCAAATCTGTGATACACACATCCCACACATACTGTCCACTCTCTAACACATACTGCCAATACTGCACACATCAGCCAAGTGGCATGTGGCCGGACAATACACAATTGGAACCAACACTGGTGTATACAACACTACAATGACAATCATAGCTTTAATGCATCATGCCTGCTCAGCTACACCTTCAAGCATATCATTACACCCTACTGCTGACAACATGCTAACATTGCTATACTGCTATATAGACAACTGTGCATCAGCACCATGGTAGCCTGTTCCTGCATCGATGTTACAGATGACAGGAGGCGGCACAGGTTTCATCATATGCACAGGGTGTGTTGTTGGTTTGCCAGAGGCCTACAGTGAGCCACACAATCAACATGTATGTGTGTGTGTGTGTGTGTGTGTGTGTGTGTGTGTGTGTGTGTGTGTGTGTGTGTGAGGGGCAAGAATACTGGAATGGGCCAATGTTGTTGTAATGTGTGTGGGTATGTGTTAGCCCTAGGTGTCTGGAGTATGTGTGTGTGTCTGCATGCACACAGTTCCACCATGTGGCTGCCATATATGGGTATTTGTGGGACAGCCACAGACTCTACCTGCAAGGCTTTACAGATCACCATCTCTGGCCACGGATACGGTACCTGTGCTGGCAGGGGTGCTACTGACACTATCAGGTACTAAGCCAGACTGGGTACTATCCCCAGATTTGGATGGATGTACACTGGAGACAAGTCTTTGCTGGGACTGTCCAGAGCCATGTGCACGTGGTCTTCTAGGATGTTCTATGGACAGCCCACCCCCAACATTGCTGCGGGAGTGGCTGTGGCTTGAGGGATGTCTGTGGCGACTGCCAGCTGCTGATGTTGCTGGCATATGTCCACGTCAACGTCTCAACCATCCTGCACTGTCCTGACACATGGACATGACATTGTGGAGGATATTTAATGTCTCTCCCCAACGTCTATCAGTGACCTCAGTGTAATGACAGATGGCACCTGCTAGGTCACAGATACTGTCAATGATGGCGGTGTTATGTGCCCTCTGTGCCTTTAGTCCCTGTCTGGTGTACCATTCCATACGTGCCTGTGCCTCCATGACAGCCTGGAACATGCGTGACATTGTCAGATCTGTGGCACGTCTGCCAGTGGCATGATGAGCAGCAGTGCTCCTACGAAAACCCCTGGACATCTGCCTATGTGGTACCCTTCCAGACATCTGGTTATGGCTGCTGTGTTGGGATGCATGTGCCATGGATACCACACTGTCCTGGCCAATGCCAACTGCATGCTGTCCCTCAGCTATGGGCATTGGTGATGGATGTTTGGCAGTATGACTGTATGCATGGATGGGGTGGACAGCTGTGTACTGTCGATTGGTGGCCCAATGACAGACCCTGGCAAACACGCCTATGCCTCAACACATCTATCTTCATTATCACTATGTGGCTCAGTGACATCAGTTTCCCTGCTGCAGTGAACCAGCCCTAACACAGTATCTGTGGGAGGAAGACAGGAAACACACTTTACGACCTGTACATGATGTCGGCACACATGCACACATGCACACATGAACACATGCACACATGAACACATGCACACATGCACACATGCACACATGCACACACGAACACATGAACACATGCACACATGCACACATGCACACATGAACACATGCACACATGAACACATGAACACATGCGCACATGCACACATGCACACATGCACACATGAACACATGCACACATGAACACATTAACACAGGAACACATGAACACATGCACACATGCACACAAATACACCCCTCACTACAGCAGATACCCACACACACCACCAGCAATCCAAAACATATTCAATAGTGGTTGAAGGTTGGTTACAGTATTACAAGGCAAACAGTCATATCACATGTGTCAGCATGCAGAAAATTTGTTGCTCAAGACCATACAGTGCGAGTGTAGACAGCCCTTGTTAATAACAGTATACATGGCTTTGATGCATGTGTGTTGTTGTTCAGTGATTGGCCTCACCCTGGAATGCAATGTGCACATGGACACAACATTGCTGTGCAAGTATTAAAAGGTCTGCAATGTCCTGTGTACCATCACTCACAGGTATACATACCATGGCTGGATGTGTCACATAGATATCCATTTCTGATTACAGTGTCTGTGTCTGTAGCAGAAAATTGTGGACACAGGTTTAGCACATGCATGCAATGTATACACACAGGATGAGTAGGTGCATGTATACGTGATGGAATACCATTGCTCAACAAGGCCATTGCACAGTGGTTATGGTGAGTGTAGGACATATTGTGGACATGCCAGTGCCAGCCATGACATGGCATGCTACAACATGACTGCAACATTAAACATCACACATACCCAATGTGTGTCATGTGACCTATACACTCAATAGCATTACAAGACATATATGTGTCACTTTGTACAAATGGTGATTGCTATGCATATTGTGTATAGGTGCATATGTTTGCACACACACAACATTGATGTGCATAGCAATGACTGCTATGTGTAGTACTGTGGTCACTGTAACTGGATGGGGTGTAGTGAGCCATCATCATCATGCATCATGTGGTCACTCAAGGCTACTAATGTGTGCCAGACCACCACCTAGCATGCTGTACCTGAACTGCAGTACAGTGGATACATTCACAATTACACAGCCACTTGTTACATGGGTTTGTAAGGTGCCCAATAGGGAGCATTGCCTAACATGAATGTGTTATGTGTTGAAGAGTGTCGCACAACCCCATGATAGGCCTCTACCCCTCAGGTATATTATGTGTGCTGTGTGGATGACATGCGGTATACTGAAGTGTGACCTTATAGCAGGTGTCTAGATACGCCATGTGTAGCATGTTAAGGTGTACTGCATATGACAAAGTTATGTATGTTGTGTACATGTGTATCAACTATGCCTATCCAATGTCCAGTACAGTGTTGCCACAATTGTGTGTGATGCTCTGTGTATTGCATGTGATTGAGGCAGCTACTGAAATTACTGAGATGTGCATAGTCTCACAGCAAACATGCACAACACGCATTATGCGTAGGTGTGTTACGTGTACATGGTTTACACCTCACCTATGACATGCACATTTCATTAGCAATATTAAATTTATAACACACTCACCAGCATCGACCGGCTGTCTTGCTGTCACACCAGAGGGACCTACAAGAATATGAGACAGTTTGTCAGTGGCCACAACTGTGGCATTGCTACTGTGAGTTTGCTAAACTACAGTAGTACAACAGTCGACAGTCACAGGCATACAGATTATATTCCAAATATCAGTATTGCACAACACTGAGCAGAACAACTGCTAAACACACACTACACATCTCACATATGCATAATCTACCAATACAGGTAACAGTAGTCTACAGATAGGGCATGTTACCTGCACGCTCCATGTCAACATGCTGGGTGGCTCCGACCTCCATGATGACGCATGTATGTTGCTGTTCCTGTTGTTGGCCAGGAGCCACCATGCTTATGAGCAGTTCCTACACTCTGGTGAAGGGGGGGATGATTGGCTACCCCACCACCTGTGGCAAGCTGTTGTCTACGGATATCAGACACACACCGCCGGACATGTCTTATTAAATCACTGTAGTGATGGCTCACCTGCTCATATGTCGGTTATGCATGCCTATGTCATTTACCTGATGAGAAAGATCTTGCCACAGTGCAGTCCGCTCATGCTGGTCCTGGTTGGTTCTAGAGAACAGCAGGGTGTAGTGCTGCACCAGGCTGCTGTGTATTTCCTGTTCCTCTGCAGCTGTATAACATGGGTTGCATTGGTGGGCCATGCCCCTGGAAGACAATTAAACAATATGTGTGAGCAAGTCATGTGGCACACTTAACATTCTAAAGTACAGATATCAATTAACTGCCATATATATAGCATCTGATTGTCTGTCAGAGGATACACATGTTCAACACCACATATTAGTGCTCAGGCCACAACTGGATGACAGTGCCTGGCATGCTCTATATATCAAACCATGTTCTGCACAGCAGCAAAGAGAAGCCAGTATGTAAGACTATACACCAGTACATGGCACACTGTATGTGACACAATGCACCACCTAGCCACAGGAGGTATATATCAAGCTAATGCATAAAGAAAGATGTCATCCATTGCAATGAATGTAAAGTACAGTTACAGTATTACCAGTATACCACCCTAGTCGTTGATGCCAAACCCCTGCCTAACATATGTGCACAGTTGTTAATATAGGTGGTATACTGCTATACTAGACTATACATGTTGCTAGATACACACATATACCCTGTAACACACATATGATTGAGGGCATGGTACAGGCATAATTGCACACACATCAGACATACATACAACACACAAATGTATGCCAACCCAGATGAGATTTACCTGTGTACTGTACAGTACTGCGTGTCACTACTTACAAAACCTTATGCCTGAGGTATGTAATCTGTGAGGACTACAGGGAACACACAAAACAGTGTTTCCAAGCAATGTGAACATACACCATACTGTACTGTTTAGGCCTACAGCTTCAGGTAGTACTACAGTTCATATGGGAGTTGGATTCACCAGCAGTACCACTCACTAAGCATACATGTATTGCTTTAGCCTACAATGGGACACCACAGTTGACAACAAGGGACTACGTCACACCTTATGCCATACTACTTTTTCTGCCTAGCAATAGCATACACATCTTTTGCTAGGATCACAGCTAGGACACAAACTACCATGACAGAAACAATTTCACACTTAGCTATCACACCTTTACAGACCTTGCACACATTCACCAACACATTCACCATCACACTCAGTCAACCTGACATAGCAATTATTGCACTAAGCACATGTGTGTGCATCATGTCATAGGTAGGTAATACGCTATTGGCCCTAAGGCCTACAGCAGTCTAGCCATATGCTACCCTGGCCTTTGACACACATGTAATTTAATTTCACTTGCCCCTATCAACCAGAGCCACAGAGATGATTCCCGGGGTGTATTTCATATCTCCAGCCAATCATCAGGAGTATTTATGACAAATGCTAATGAGGAGCTTTGTTTGCTATTGATAGGTGGTTTGTTCCAGAATATGGCATGTCTCTGAGATATGAATATATCCCTCCAGCATGTGCTGTTTAGTGAGCTGACAAGGTTTAGGACCCTAGAGCATGTATCTCGGAGGGATTGTAATATGTTTACGTGGAGGATGTCCAACAGCTATGGGTGTGACATAGATCTGTATGTTAGGCAGAGGTCACCTCTGGGTAGGCAGTATGCAACACAGTCTAGCTGTGGTTTTGTGAGTCGGTCTGCATAGGGCATCTGTTTGAGGCCAGTATTACTCTTTGTGAGGTATGTCTGTGGCCTTTCCAGTTGCTGTAGTTGTCATGTGAGGTACATACCACATGGGGCATTGTACTCTATAATGGGTTTTAAGTGTGATGAGTAGAGGGGAGCACTGACCTATATTTCCCTAGATGACACACATAAACAGAGTACATGACTAGTGTGGCACTGTGATTATCAAAGGGGAGGCTACTGTCCACCTGTGTCCCATGCTCCCTTATCACACCTTCGGTGTTAGGTAGACTACCACCTATGTGGTAGCTAATGGGTACAGTGTTTTGGCAAGAAGGGATGGCACTGCAGTGTCAACACTGAGCTTCAGTCCATGCCCTGGTCACCAGGCACCTGTCGCAGTAAGTATGACCCCGTGTCTCTCTCTCTCCCTCTCTCTCTCTCACACATGTATACACACATACATACACACATACATATGAACATCCATTGCTGTACATATAGATGTACATATAGGCACATATACAGTCCACTTTTCATGGCGGGAATATCAATTATGTGACAGTTGTGAGATATACAGTTATTTAATAATATTGCACAGGGTTGTGCAGAATGCACTGAAGGTGTCCTCAGCCCATGTAGCTTTAGCAGGCCTCACTGGCTGCAACACTGACAAATCATACCCACACCGTTTAACCACCACATGTCAGCTACCAGCACTGCATGCTGTTTTCTTTGCCACACACTACAACCTACATAGAAATATGCACATAACAACCTTCAACAACATATATATATATATATATATATATATATATATATATATATATATATATATATATATGGTTCTACCTGACATAATCGAAACCCCAAAACACTGACAACGCAATCACCGAAACCACATAACCGACAGTGCAAAAACACGAAACACCACATGCCCGACAACGAAATAACCGACGGTGCACAAACACGAAACCTCATATACTGCACACACCACAATCACAACAATCAACAAACAAAACACATTCCCTGTCCAAAAACCACACACACAACACAAGCACACCAAAATCCCTACAAACCCACACTAAACCTCACATACACAACTACCTACAACCTTAACCCAAACCCTAACCCTAAGGTCCGTCACTATCGCATACTCAGCTAACCCGCGCCCTAACCCTAACTCACTTAAACCGCCCCTAACCCAAACACTATCACTACCGCACACTTACCTGACCTGCTCCCTAACCCTAACTCACTTAACCCGCCCCTAACCCAAACACTATCACTACCACACACTTACCTAACCCGCGCACTGACCCTAACTCACTTAACCCACCCCTATCCCCACAGACCATCAATATCCACACTTACCTTACTCGCACCCTAACGTCCGTCACTACCGCATACTTACACAGCCTTTTCCCATGACGGCATCCTCGGCGTTGGTGTTTTCATCCGTCGCGTCGGTCTTCTGAATTGTCAATCTTCTGGGGCTTGCGATTCGCTTGTCGGTGTTCTGGCGTGTCGACTAACTCAGGTAGACCCATATATGGATATATATATATATATATATATATATATATATATATATATATATATATATATATATATATACACACACACACCTTTCACAAACAGTTGCAGTATGTCCCTTGCCTTATGCACATGTACAGATACGTACTGCTGCCACATATGGATGATTCACAGTATGTAGAGTACTCTTCAAAAACATCTACTACATGCCAGCAAATACATATGTGTTACATACCTTTCCTTTGTATTTCTCTGTTCCGTCTGTTTTTAAAGGAAAAGTTTTTTTGGGGGGGTTTCTCTGTCTGTTGATGTTGCTTTCTTTTTCTGTGTCTGTCTGTTTCTGTCTCTTTGTCTGTGTATCTGTCTCTCTCTTGCTCTCTCTCTCTCTCTCTCTGTTGCTGCAATGATATTATTGCATGTGTGGACAGCAAGTACAGCCTGCTTTTCTAGGTATCTGCACATGTGCATGTGATGGCCTCCGCACCAATTGGTGCCCACCATTTAGTAATTGCATGCAGCCTGCTGTGTGGTAATTGCAGTACTCACTGTCATAGCAGCCCACTGCTATAAAATGCTAAGTTAGGTAGGCGTAGCCCTTTCAGCTTTCCAAAGTGGGGCCCATGCTTGTTTCTGTGGACACCTTTGTGTCAGTCAGAAGGTTGGTATACGTCTTATATCTGAAGCTAGGATTGTAGCCAGTGATTTGCATGTTGTACTCAAACCTGACTGTTGCTGCTTCTAGTACACACTTGTCAGTGTAGAATATTACTCACCCCTCTATATGCTAACACAAGATACATGGGAGTATGTACTTTCTTTTCTAATTAGACAATTAACTGCCATACAAAAGTAGTTATTGCAATGTATTCTTCTAGCACATTAACTGTTTATGAACTAATATACTGTAAATATTAATTTACTCACTTCTGAACAGTTAGTGTTTTTTTTGTGTTGACATTAGCACAGGCTGCTCAAGACAACTGGACAAATTTCAGTACTGAGTATGCCTACCTACATCCTTGATAGAGCCTGAATACATAGGTATATTGTTCTTTTGGGTAGGGGTGCAGAAGTACAGAGAGCATTATTTATTATTGTGTGATGTTTATCTTGCTGAACATACAGGGTTGCTGTGTACCTGTTAGTCTATCAAGGCAAGTTGTCTGCATAGCTCCCACCTACATATCCAGATGGTAGCCAGAGGCTAGCCTATTATTCTTTGTCTGTGCACCACACCGGTCTTTTCAGCACTGGAACATTGGCATTGTCACAGTTGGTTGCTACCAGTACGTGGCTACACCCTTATGTAGGAGTACAACACAGAAATATCAAAGGATGTAGCCACGTACTGGTAGCAACCAGTACGTGGCTACATCCTTTGATATTTCTGTGTTGTACTCCTACATAAGGGTGTGCTTGTGGGACTCCTTCCAAAGCTATTTGCAGCGTGTGTAACAGCAGAAAAGCTGATATGCCTGTGTGTTTCTGCCTCTGCAAGGCCTCTGATACACTCAGGAATATATTTGAACAGCCTCAGGGAAAGGTACATGTAAGTGAGGTACACCTGTAATATATTACAGACATTTAGTTGAGACTGTGAGAGAATCATAGCATATGTATTAATACACCTTTTCTGATGTGCAAGCAGTGTCTACTCTTACTTATTGACATTATTCATTAAGTGTAATTCCCCACTTTTCTGCCTAACATCAGTACTTTTCAGAGGGATTCAGAGGGACACAGCTAACATTTGTTTATGAATCAGGGACACCCCTGACAAGCAGTCACAGTTGGGAAGTATGGCCTCTGCCCTATTCAAATATGCCAGTGTTTATCCTGCTCTGATATGGTGTGGGGTTTGTAACGTGCTACTGTAACATTATTTCCTGCTACAATGGCTGGTTCTCTTTTCACAGTCATGTCATGCAATTCCACAACAACTGCTGGTAAAGATCCACATAACAAGATTTGTGTTATGGCATTCCTATTTTCCCTTTACATTCACTCATTGTAATGTATGATATATTTATTACAACACCAACTTATTGTATGTCTACTGTGGCTTAGTGGTACTTCATGCAGTGTAGTAGGTCCGGGGTTCGAGACTGACAGAGGTGTTTTATTTTGCTGCTCAGCAGAAAAAGGGCCCTGCCATGCAGAGTGACTAAGACACTTTTAAGTGGGTTTGCGCGAGTTTGCATGCCACTTAGTGATGCTTAGCTAAGCGCACACAAGTGCACACTTTCGCACACCTGCTAGCTACTGCTTAAAAGTGCTTACTCCTGCTAACCCCTGCACTAATTTCTTTGAAAGAAAAGAAAATGGGGAGATAGGAAAGTGGTGAAAAAGGGGGCACAAAGAGGGAAAGACAGTAGGGAACCCAGCTCGGGATGTGCAGGACGGGTGTAGGGAAGGTGCATAGCTGCCCATTTCTTTACCAGCAACAGCTGTGCATATGTTAGAAATTTGGAGTGAAATTTGAAACCTTCCACCCCTGAGAGAGGGGTGAGGACAACAAAGTATGTTGTACTGCCAATTATAATTATCAGTTTACATGTCCAGTGGACATGTGTGCAAAATTGGCAGCTATGTATGGGGCATGATTTTTTTTGTGGGAGCAGATTGCCCTTTTTTTTTCAGGTGAGAGTGGAATGTGAGGTAGGGGAAGTAGGTATGTTGTGGGAGGTAGGTTGGGGAGGTAAACAGACAAGACAAACAAGATGCATACAGGGGCGGAATATGACACATGGGGTGGCTGAACACAATTGACGGGGAAGGATGTTTTGAAATCGCAAGCCCATGAGTCCACAGATGGTAACAGTGGAACTGAGATCCCCACCCATGGGTAGTCACCACTGCACCTTCACAGCCTGGAGGGTGGCTGTGCTGGGGGCTGCGTAGGAGGGGCAGGCTCACCCGTGAGTTGCACCACTCTTGCCTCGAGCTGGCATAGGGGATCAGCGACTGAACGCTGGATCTCCCCATGCACCACAGCCCGGACCCTTCGGAGAGTGACAGGTAGACCTCCTCCACCCACGCTTACACGGGGGGATGAGCCTCATCCCCTGCAATGCTTCCACCCGAAGGTGGCACAGGACCAACGGAAGAGGGGGGCCCTGGGCTGGGCACTGGACCTGCTGGTGCCAGGTGCAATCGCCAGCTGAGGAGGGACAGGTGGGTCCGCTGGGACCGGCCTTCCCATACGTTCTGTGTTTAGGTGTATTTAATGACAGCATAGACAACAGCATTCTAAATTAGTTGTAACAGCATGCAGTAATATTCCCATTAACCCAACACACCAGAGTTCCAACAGTTGAACAGCAAGCATAACACATGCATATATTGAACGACAGTGGACATTCCAACAGCATGCAGGAATGATTGGTGGAAACAGGCCACCAAGATTGTGGTGTTTGAACAGGGCACATACATCAAAGTAAATGCAGATATTTATAGAACATTAGGATATATGTCCCAACAAATGTTTTGAGATTACACATACCCATTGAGGTGTGGAATTACATTGTTTATGCACATACAGTAGGGTGTAAAAAGATACCTCCATTAACATCTTATATGTACTTATAGTTCACACTACATTCCTATTGACTGCAGGTGTATATCCCCTACATGTATTATTACACTAGGCAACGTGCATTAGGTTGTGTAATGGGTTTGGCTAGTTCATTATATACCTGACCTATATCTGACATTCTAACTGTCCAGGATGCAGATGTTACTGCTACATATTTATTTATTTTATTTATATTTATATATCTACATATCTGGATGTGTTCACGTGACATTTTCAGTTATATTTCTACAGCCCCCTACATTTCTAGCAGCACACTCACATTTCTGGGGAACACATTAACAAGCTACTCATGTGCCAGATTTACCTATGCATGCCAGCCATTAACCATCTGTTGAGGACTGTATATATGCTTTACAGCTACTGGCACTCCCTTCATCCACTTTATATGGGACTGCCCAACTGTGGGTTGACAGTGCTTAATACAACAGTACTATTTATATAATGCAAGAGTACAACAACATTTCAAAGTAAGTGACACGGACACACTCCAGGTATTATACCTTTATTAATTACATTACACACTGTTCTAGAGGCTCTCTCATTTATTTGATATTACAGTGCATGCAGAAGACTTATTCAAGACGTATTATACCTTTATTAATAGGTTACAACACTCTTTTTCAGACTTGCTCACTTATTTTATATAACAGTACATGCAGAAATATTATTCAGGACTTATTTTGCCTTTATTAATGGGTTACAGCACTCTTTTTCTGATTCTCTCACTTATTTTATATAACAGTACATGCAGAGAAATTATTCAGGGCATTTTATGGCTTTATTATTGGGCTACAACACTTTTTTTCAGGCTCTCTCACTTATTTTATATAACAATACATGCAGAATAATTACTAACTGGCCTGGTGGCGCAGCCTTAGCAGCCTATCTGCATAGGCTTGCTGATTCGCAGCATGGACACCTGCAGCTGTGAAGTAAATGAAGGGATATTGAGACATACCTATCTATTATATAGACTACAATAGCATTTCTTACATACTTCATTCCATGGCTACCTACTCAGTAGTGGGGCATCTTGCATGTCACAGGCTTCATGTATCCATCGGTTCAGTAGGTCCTGCTTCTATCTCTTCAGGTCTTCATGGTGGTGATGGACCTGCTCACCAGTCTGAGGGATGCCTGTGGCACTGGTGAGATCATGAGCTAACCAGTTCCAAGCCTCCGCTTTGTACTCCGTCCCTTGAAACTGGCCCTGCAGGAGTCTTGACTCATGATGGTGGACAAGGAGCCAAACCATGTATTTTGACTCCTCGATGCCCCACCGTTGCACTCGAAAGTGAGTACCCTCTCCAGCATTGGCCATTCTGACTGCAGATGGGAGCTACAACCAGTTATGGCGAGTATTCCCACCTATGGAGCTTAAATATGCCTCATTTCCCACACTTATTTGTGATTGGCTGTTTTTGAAAATTCTCAGCTAACAGCAAACCTGCTTAGCAATGGTTAAACTTCCATTTATAAGTGTATGTATGTTAACAGTGCATGTTTATGCCAAGCTGTCATGGCTTAGTGGTTCAGTACTTTGATTATGGTGCACAGTGTCCCCGGTTCAAGTCTTGTCATTGCTTTTTATTTTACTACTGTCCAGACAGGTTAGGGGGTGTGGCTGTGTTTAGGCGACTTTGTTCAACGTTGCTCTACGTTGCTCTACATTGCTCCAAGTTGCCCGACGTTGCCCGACGGTGTGCTGGTTAGCACGGTGCACAGCTCCACGCAAACCTATTGCGCTAGGTAAAGCGCTGCTTAGCTATGGGCAACTATATTGCACTGGGTACAACGCTGCTTAGCTATGGGCAACTATATTGCACTGGGTACAATGCTGCTTAGCTATGGGCAGTTATATGTCAATATCCTTAATGCTGCTCACCTTCTTATATTTATATATATATACATTTTGTTCACTAATACATAGGCCATTTCAATGCTTTTTACTAAAATTACATTCATATATGTCAGGAATTATTGTATATACTAATTTAAAACATAAAATAGAAAGGGGAGTGGTGGGACTAGAACCGCGAATGCCTCCTCTTTGTGTGAAGGCTCTACCACTACGCTATTGCTATTTGGCTTAATTTGCATAAACATTTCTTATTATGCTCTTCGATGTCAAAATTGCTAACTGTAGCTAAGCAATGGGCACACATGCGCAAACACACACAAATACGGGCAGCTATATCGGGAATTATAAAAAGAAATAGTTTGCATTTTACAATTACAAAGGGGTTTAGTATGTGGGGATGTGTAGTGTTTGCTATGTGTACATTTCAGCGGACTCGCTCATTGCAGTTGTCATTTTCACATTTATATGGTTGCAGGGGCGTGGATATTTGGACTGCTCAGCAGTCAGACACGCCCCCTGCAGTCTTACATGCTCCGTGTTAGCCTGCCAGATGAGTCAGCGCGCCCTCATGAATATGCATGGTGCGCTGACATCATAGTCTTAGACGGCAGTCTCCGAGTAATTAGTCTTATACAAAGGATTACTGAATCCCCCCATGTGTAAAACTAAGTAGTATACAAGTTGCACAAGCTTAGTTCTTTGGACACAGAGAAATGCATAAGTTAAGCAAACTACAGGAAATATAAAATTATCAGTTAGGTCTCATTTTCAGTCAATAATGAACAGATGGCACATTCAAGGTCCTTAATTCTGCAAATAGCTGTCATTTTATGTTGAAAATCAGTAATCAGAAATAAACATCCTCTGAAAGTGCAGAGATGAGTTTTGTTTCCCATAGTTGCTTCAGAGAGAAAATGGAATCAAGCTTGAAATTCAGTAAATAAAACTTTGACTTTGTGATAGGTGGGGAGAAAGTTCCCCTGCACCCATATGTTAGGGACTTGCTCCCCATACTGCCTTATTTAACTCTGATTACATGATTGTCCTGAAGTTGTATGAACTGTAAGTTAGCATGTGTGATGTCCCCACTCTAGGGTAGTAATCAAGGAGCCTGAATCCTCACCACTGGCAATGGAGGGGGACATTCACTTGGAACAAAAATGGATACAACCAGTATTTCCAGATGCAGCTCTCTGTGTCAAGCGCAATTTCCCTTAAGAGCACACAGGGAACACACTCAGTCTGGGGTCTGGATTTCCCCCCTCCAGGTCCCCAATACAATTCCCCACTTGCACAGTAATAGAGTTGAAGACCTCAGCTGAGTGACCAAGCCAACTTCTCCACCACTCTCTCTCTCTCTCTGAAACCAGTGCTTCATGCTCTTGCTCCAAGCAGCTGACACACACACACTTTGAGATTTGATTTTCATACACAGATACGTATACACACACACACACACACACACACACACACACACACACACACACACACACACACACACACACACACACACACACTCACACACCTGAGAAAGGCTGGCACAGATTTGCTAGTTATGCCCCCTTCTGCACAAACTATAAGGTTGTTACACTACCATTAGACACCCCAAAGCCAGCTACTCTAATGCTCTTGCAAGGGTACCCAATTATACTTAGTGAAATTAATATTAATACAAATGACAGTGTTTGGCCAATGCAGTAAGGCTTCCAGGAGTGGCCACAGTGTCACCAAAGAGATATAAGTACAGTCAAAGGTTAAAATATTCTCTAAGGGACCAGCCACAATGAAAAGTTTAAATATATTTAATAATAAATAATAAAAGAACATGAAAATACTAAATATATATTAACAATAACCACCAGAGTTTCAGTCACAGGAAATATTAAAAATAACACAGGTGGACTGGTTACACAGTTACAAAAAAAAAAACAATGCTTAACTAATCTCACTATATTTTCCTGACTGATCTAAAGAATTATTATTCCCTGCTTACTTAGTAGAGCAAGGCAAGATGAAGTAGGTGAGAGATCCTTCTTTGTCAGGTTAAAAAAACAGAGTGCCATGAGACTTCAGTATGATCTAGTGTTAAAATATCATTTTTAGTGATGGATTACAGACTGACATCACATACCTATGGTCATCTGACTTCTAGTTACCATGCTTCCCCTCTTGGGTAGAAGCTGTTAGGGTGTAGCACATGTGTGTCAATAATACACACACAGAAAGCCTTGCTAACATCTGCCTCAGCTGCTGGAAGTCATAAAACAATTTCAAACCTCCACCCTTCCAGAGCAGAAATTAGTTCACCCCAATAACAATGCAAGAAGCGTCCTAGTGCAGACTTTTTATCTCTGGCTGCATAGTGCACTGTAAGATACAATCTTTATGGCATAAGCCAGGTAATTTAATTTCAAACTATTTTCAAAGTTTGAGGTTAACCCCTTCTCTTCCAGTATCCTGTATTAAAACATATACATTTAAACTGTTAAAATAATACATATACATTTTTTTTGTCTAGCAGGTCACACTGTTAGTACATTTTAACACAAGGAGCTTTACAAATACATTTTTCGACACAAACATCTGTACACATCAGTTTGAGATATGAATGACATATAACTCTTTACAAAATTCCAGCTAGCTGTGCTGGTATATGTTATACATCCACTGCCCCACTTCTCCATAGCTGGCAATACAGTATACTGCTCAGCAAGCTCCTGCCTGGTGTCCTGCAGAGTTCTACAGCAGCTGAGTGACAAAAGAGAGACTTTGGAATGATTAAGCATAATTTTCCTGCATTTTGTTGCTGCCTTTAGCTAATTCTGCCTAAAACACAGATTTTCTAGAGTTTCTGTGATTTAAAAAGCTTGTTTCAGCTACATATTGTACTTATTTTACTGCCTGCACTTTAACAAAGTGGTTTTGTGTTTAAATTATCTGTTAAACTTTTGTAGGCTACACACACAAGTGTGATAGCCATTTCTATGCATTTAAAGTGTTTTTTTATTATATCTGCTTTATTTTCTGAAAAAAAAAAACAAAAAAACAAAGACTTGTTTTTCCAACCTTTCTAACCTAGTATAGTCCAGTTTTCTGGTTAGTGCTGATTCAGGACTGTGTTACACATTTCTGTGTTTGCCTATACCTTACATGGATAGAAGGAAGTTTCTCTGTTCACTGTGAGAGAGGGAGCTTTGAGCAGTCTATCTGTCCCTGGAGGAGTGGCTTCAGCCCAGAAATTAGTAGTTTATTGGCCATTTTGGGCTAATTTCTATCTATTTCATTTCCCTGCTATAAAACCCACATTTGCAAGGTTTTTGTGCCAGTATACAGCTCAGCAAGCTCCTGCCTGGTGCCTGAAGAGTTCTACAGCAGCAGAGAGACAAAAGAGAGACTTTGGAGTAATGAAGCATAATTTTTCTGCATTTTCTTGCTGCCTTTAGCTAATTCCACCTAAAACGCTGACGTTCTAGAGTTTCTGTGATTTAAAAAGCTTGTTTCAGCTACATATTGTGCTTATTTTACTGCTTGCACTTTAACAAAGTTGTTTTTGTGTTTAAATTACCTGTTTAACTGTTGTAGGCTACACACTCAAGTGTGATAGCCATTTCTGTGCATTTTAAGTGTTTTTTTATTGTATTTGCTTTATTTTCTGAAACAAAAATACTTGTTTTCCCACCTTTCTTAGCTAGTTTAGTCGAGTTTTCAGGTTAGTGCTGAATTCAAGGCCATGTTACAAGTTTCTGTGTTTGCCCATACCTTACTTGGATAGAAGGAAGTTTCTCTGTTCACTGTGAGAGAGGGAACTTTGAGAAGCCTATCTGTCCCTGGAGGAGTGGTTTCAGCCCATAAATTAGTAGTTTATTGGCCATTTTGGGCTAATTTCTATCTCTTTCATTTCCCCGCTATATAACACTCGCATTTGCAAGTTTTTTGTGCTAGTATACAGCTTAGCAAGCTCCTGCCTGGTGACCTGCAGAGTTCTACAGCAGCAGACAGACAAAAGAGAAACATTGGAGTGATTAAGTATCATTTTTCTGCATTTTTCTTGCTGCCTTTAGCTAATTCCACCTAAAATGCCAATTTTCTAGAGTTTTTGTGATTTAAAAAGCTTGTTTCAGCTACATATTGTACTTATTTTACTGCCTTTACTTTAACAAAGTTGTTTTTGTGTTTAAATTACCTGTTTAACTGTTGTAAGCTACACACTTAAGTGTGATAGCCATTTCTGTGCATTTAAAGTGTTTTTTTGATTGTATCTGCTTTATTTTCTGAAAAAAAAAAACTGTTTAACTGTTATAGGCTACACACTCAAATGTGATAGCCATTTCTGTGTATTTAAAGTGTTTTTTTTATTGTATCTGTTTTTTTTTCTGAAAAAAAAAAAAAATCAAAACAAAAAAAATACTTGTTTTCCTGCCTTTCTTAGCTAGTTTAGTCCAGTTTTCAGGTTAGTGCTGAATTCAGGGCTGTGTTACAAGTTTCTGTGTTTGCCCATACCTTACTTGAATAGAAGGAGGTTTCTGTGTTCACTGTGAGAGAGGGAGCTTTGAGCAGCCTATCTGTCCCTGGATGAGTGATTTCAGCCCATAAATTAGTAATTTATTGGTCATTTTGGGCTAATTTCTACCTCTTTCATTTCCCTGCTATAACATCCATATTTGCAAGTTTTTTTGTGCTAGTATACAGCTCAGCAAGCTCTTGACTGGTGCCCTGCAGAGTTCTACAACAGCAGACAAAAGAGAGACATTGGAGTGATTAAGTATCATTTTTCTGCATTTTTCTTGCTGCCTTTAGCTAATTCTGCCTAAAATGCCAATTTTCTAGAGTTTCTGTGATTTAAAAAGCTTGTTTCAGCTACAGGTTGTACTTTACTGCCTGTACTTTAACAAAGTTGTTTTTGTGTTTACATTATCTGTTTAACTGTTGTAGGCTACACACTCAAGTGTGATAGCCATTTATGTGCATTTAAAGTGTTTTTGTGATTGTATCTGTTTTTTTCTGAAAAAAAAACAAAAAAAAAATCAAAACAAAAAAAATACTTGTTTTCCTGCCTTTCTTAGCTAGTTTAGTCCAGTTTTCAGGTTAGTGCTGAATTCAGGGCTGTGTTACAAGTTTCTGTGTTTGCCCATACCTTACTTGAATAGAAGGAAGTTTCTGTGTTCACTGTGAGAGAGGGAGCTTTGAGCAGCCTATCTGTCCCTGGAGGAGTGGTTTCCGCCCAGAAATTAGTAGTTTATTGGCCATTTTTGGCTAAATTCTGTCTCTTTCATTTCCCTGCTACAAAACCCGCATTTGCACGGTGTTGCACACGGGGCAGTGCCAGTTAGCTAGGGTATAAATATTCCCGGCTCCACAAAGTCTACTCTTCAATTTTTCCCTTGGAACTAGACAAACTTTCAACTTAAGCACTCAAACCATTCACTTCTCATCCTGGCACTTGCCAAAAACTCATAACAAGCACTAATAAACCTTAGCACTAGACCCCCCTATACTGTAGAGAAGAAGAAGGCTCACTATTCGACCTTACCAGCCAGTCAGTAAAACAGTTCACTGTACCTATCTAGGCATGTCCAAAGGGCAGTTTCAGGTGTACTCTCCAGTCCAACTGGTCAATCTGGGCATTTTGAGGCAATGTTACATTTGCCTCATGTACACAGACAACCCTCTCCTCCTTCCACCAAACACTAATACATGCGAGAGATGCAGTTATACAGCCAAACTGGAGGCTAAGCTCTCTCAACCCAAGACTGGACCAGGCAAGAGGAGAAGGGAATTACTTGCATCACACCACCAGTCTCACATAGACCTATGAAACCAGCACCGGCAAAAAACACACATAAATACACAAAAACATACTTGGATGCTCTAAATAAAAATCTGCCAAAGCAACAGAGACCTCCAAAGCAGACATCCAAGCAACAACCACCCCTCAACACAAACCATGAAACACATACTTCACAAAACCAGTGTGCCACACAATCACAGCCCTTAAGACAAAATAACATACCCAACACACTAGTAATAGGTAACTCTATAGTCAGGCACACTGACGGCCCACTCACTAGGCTGAACAAGGAGAAGGTTACTGTTAGCTGCCTGTCGGGTGCCAGGATCTGCCACATAACACAAGCACTCAGGTCACTCCAGAACAAGTACAAATATGACTCTGTCATTATCCATGTTGGTGTGAATGACCTGAGCTGTACCTCCCTGGACTACATGAACAGATACATGGAGGAGCTCTCTGATCATGTAGTCCAGGCCAGTATGACTCTGACCCTGAGTAGCATCCTGCCCTCACCAAGAATGATACCACGGTATAGAGAAAAAGTTATCAATTTCAACAATTGGCTAAGCTTCTGGTGTCATTCAAAGGGGATACAGTGTCTGTCAGCCTGGGATGACATGCTCAACAAGCCACGCTGCTTAGCTAGAGATGGCTTGTACCTGTCACCCTTAGGCTTTTGAATACTGGCCAGGGCTCTTGCCACCCCCATAGTGCCTTTTTTAGGCAAGGCTCAAAAGACAAACCTACCACTGTAAATAGCACAAGTAACAAAAAACTGAGGGTAATGCTGCTCAATGCCAGAAGTCTAAACCTCAAAATGCATGCACTCGAGGCACTCCTCAGTATGGAGAAAATCAATATATCTGCAGTAACAGAAACCTGGTTTAAGGCTCCAGAGAGCACCCCAGCACTACCAGGCTACAACTCATACCATACATCTCGGCCACAAAACCCGGACCGAAATACAAAATGTGGGGGAGTATCCATATTCATCAAGGATACCCACACCTCCAGGTTAGAGGCACAGCATGATGCTTCAGAGATCATCCACGTGCAACTAACAACAGGCAAAACTGCTATTCAAATTATAGCTTGCTACAGATCACCCACCATGTCCCAGAACCTCCACTCCGCATTCCTGGAAACACTGGGAAACATAAAGGTCCTACCAAACACCCTGATATTGGGTGATTTCAATTACCCAAACATTAACTGGGAGAACTACTCAAGTACGAATGCCCCAGATCAACTGGTCAACACCCCCACCAGAGGTGACAACATATTGGACCTGGTCATCACCAACATGGCAACTGGTGTTCCACACCATAGGTCAACCCCTCGCTGGTTAGATCTGACCATAAACTAATCACGCTGGATATCCACATTCCGCCACCAGCCCTGGTCAAAGAAACCACCATGAAAAACTTTTCAAAAGCAAACTTCACGTTACTTAAGACCGATGTGACAAGTTTCAAAGCCCCCATGCTAAAGGATAATGCTGTCCAAGCTGCAAAATCCTTTACGAATGCACTCTACGGGCACCTACAAGAATGCATGGATCGTGCTATCCCAAGCAAAGACTCACTCCTCCAAGAAAAGGAAACCAGTCTGGTGGACCCCTGCCATAAACAAGCTATACAATAGAAGGAGGAAACTAGTACAAAAAAGAGTAAAATCCCAAGAAGGGAAGACATCCCTGATCAGTATCAACAAGAAACTATGTTCCCTCATAAAATCATCCAAGGCTAGCTTCGAAAGAAAAATTGCCATGTACTCCAAAGATAACCACAAGGCATTCTTTAGCTATGTCAAGAATGTAAGTGGCAATTCTCAGATATGCTCAGAGTTAGTGCAGAATGACACAAAATGCACTGAACTGACTGATATAGCCAACATCCTGGAAGACAGGTTCAGTGCAAACTTCACCCCCTCCTCTAACCCCCCAAAGCACCCATAACTATACCAGAAGAATGTAGTGCCCCTGAAATCACAGACACTCAGGTAAAAACAGCCCTCTCCAAAGCCAAAAACACTGCATCAATGGGACCGGACGGTGTCCCAGGCTGCATCCTACACGAGCTCAAAGATGAACTAACCCCTCACCTAAACACACTGTTTAAACTCAGCCTCTCCACAGGCTACGTGCCCACAGAGTGGCACACAGCAATGGTTATTCCACTCCACAAAGGTGGGGCCACAACAGACCCCGGGAACTATCGCCCTATAAGCCTGACTAACTTGGTCAGCAAAGCTATGGAGTGCATCATCATGGATCTCATTAACAGAGACATTGGAAACCTCCAAACACTGGACTCTACCCAGTTTGGCTTTGTTAAGGGCAGATCATGCCTCCTAAACCTGGTGGACTTCTTTGAGACAGTTACCAAGGCTATAGACAAGGGAAAGGTGGTCCACACAACCTACCTAGACCTTGCAAAGGCCTTCGACACCATTCCCCACTCAGGTATTATAGACAAGCTCACCAGCTTGAACATAAACCCCTACGTCATGAGATGGGTTGCTAACTGGCTCACAGACAGAACCCACATGGTAAGTGTTGCAGGAGCTAGGTCTGACTCTAAACTGGTTATAAGTGGTGTTCCCCAGGGCTAAGTCCTAGGACCCCTCCTGTTCGGCATATACTTCTCAGAGGTACAGGCAAGCACAGGAGGACTATGGCTGATCAAGTTCACAGATGACTGCAAACTAGGGGCTATAATTGACTCTCTGGCTGACACAGATATCCTCCAAAAGGGTCTCACTGAGACAGATATCTGGTGTCAAAACCATGGCCTCAAGCTAAATGCCAAAAAGTGCATAGTCATCCCCTTTGGAAAAAACAAAGTACCCACAAACTACCACATAGGTGGTAGCCCCCTAAATACAGAAGATGTAATAAGGGATCTGGGGACCCAAGTAGATAGTAACCTCTCCTTTGATAATCACATTGCCAAAGTGGTTAGAAAATCCTTCTATGTGGCTCAGCTAATCACAAAAGGGTTTGCATCCAGATCGAAAGAAGTCATTGGGCCCCTCTATGCATCACTCATCAGACCCATCATAGAGTGCAATGCCCCATTTGGGATGTACCTTACAAGACACCTGCAACAACTAGAAAGACCACAGAAGTTCCTCACCAAGAGGATCACTGGCCTGAAGCAGATGTCCTATGCAGCTCGACTGAAGAAACTCCAGCTGTACTCGGTTGCATACCGTCTACACAGAGGTGATCTCTGCCTGACATACAAGGCCATGTCCAACCCAGAATTGATGGACATGCTCCACCTAAAGAAAACCATATCCCCTCAAGCCACATGCTCCAGGGATCTAAACCTTACCACAACAATAAATGGGATGTGCTGGATGGATAGATTCCTGTCCCAGAGACTTCTCATGCTCTGGAACAAGATTCCAGTCTACATTAGGCAGAGTTCCTCGCTAACCCTCTTCAAGAGAAACCTTGATGAGTGGATGGGAAACAGAAGGTTTACCCCAGAGATCACTTCAATGGCTCTGCTAGACAGAGGCACAGGGAACTAATCAAAGGGGGCGGCGAAAGCCAACACATTCTGGCTAGGCTTATAAATGCCTTCGGGCAGATAGCCTAGTACCTACATATGAACCTATGAACCTAATACCTCACATCATTACAGCATGCAAGGGAATGTTCTGACATTCTTTTTTTTTGTCTTTGTCAGTTTCAAACCCACTGGTGCAACTTTATGCATAGAAAACTGACAAGCTATGTATATTTCATTCTCAGAACTGGTGCATACTTTACCACCAAATGAAAAGAAGATGGCACATTATAAATGCAAACCAGTCATGTATGTTTACGCATCTCTATAGCTGTAAAATATACCACCTCAACAGCCTTTAAGTACTGTACATTAACTTAATTTGTTCTAAAAGTATATTCAAACCAAGCAGAATTTCATCTGTTGCTTTCCTTAATGGCATAGCACTGTAAAAGGTGTGATTTAGTTTTATGAAAGGAAAGCGCTTCTCATTTGTGTAACCCTGATGTGACTAGTCAATTCCGCATGTGCATAATCACAATGAATTATGAATATTATATTTCATGCCAATTAGGATTACAAAGCATTATCCACAATGTTATTCATGCCTGGGAAAATGAGCCAGATAATCTTCCCCTAACCAGCAGTAAAGAACATTCCAAATTCCAGTATTACTGGAAAAATAAGATATAACCAAGGCCCCATGAATTACTGAAGTTTCCTAATGTATTTGGGTTGGAGGGAAATGGAATGAAGGAAACATGTTTCAGTTAATCCAAAATGCTATAAAAGTGACATGTGAAATG
The DNA here is from genome assembly GCF_019279795.1 of Protopterus annectens. Taxonomy (NCBI): domain Eukaryota; kingdom Metazoa; phylum Chordata; order Ceratodontiformes; family Protopteridae; genus Protopterus; species Protopterus annectens. The sequence goes on from NC_056746.1 coordinate 1,076,563,808, forward strand.
AAAATTGGTCTTCAGTATAATTTGTGATGTACCTTTTGTGAAAGCATGCCAAATGTAATAAACATGTACAAATGTTATATTCCTGTCAACACAATACTTAGCAATGGTATTTACAGAGTGAATAATTTTTAATCACAGAACAGAATCTTGGTTTGTACCCATATGATTCTGCTGTGCGAGCTGAAATGCTTTTAATACAGCTAAGTACTTCATTAGCCACACTTGACAAGTCATATTATTAGTTATTTTTAAAGTTTGGATGCCAAAATGTACAAAAAACAAACAGTTCAGTATGAAAAGGAATTTCATACAAAACTAACTTCCAGCTATCACAACAGAAGTCCAAAGCAGTCATTTAAAACTAAGCTCAGTTGTGAAATACTATGCTATGCAACAGTGGAAGGCAAAATGAAACTGAGTGTTAGCTGATGTTTCTTACTGCTGCCATGTTAACAACCACAATGCATATATTTTACTCAATGCTTTCTGTCAGTTTTGCTCTGCATGCACCAAAATGTGTCTGAAAATAAGTGCTGTAATACCAGGTATTGTTTTCCAGGTATTGTACAACTTTAAACAGAAAAGTAAATGCTCTAGAAGTAAATGGATCAGTCCAATTATCCATTCATTCATCCATTCAATGTGTCCTGGTGAGGCCGGTAGTAGTAACAAAACTGAACAGGGTAGACTACATCCAGGCTTACACTCAGCAACAGTCCTGAACTTATCCCATGGGATCCCCAAGATTTTGAAGAAAGTTGAGAGATATAATCCCTCCAAGGCCATAATCCTTCCAATGTATCCTAGGCCATAATCCCTCCAGTCTATCCTAGGCCATAATCCCTCCAATGCATCCAAGGCCTTAATCCCTCCATTGTATCCTAGGCCTGCTTCAGGGCTCCTCCCAGGGGTGCTGTGTCTGGTACAGCTCCTCTGAGAAGCACTCAGTGGGCATCCTCATAAGGTGTCCAAACTATATGAACTGAGTACTTTGTACACAGAGAAGGAATGGCTTTACTTCAAGCTTCTTACTCTGTAGTGGTGAGTTGAGTTAACTCTGCTACAATGTAAAGAAACTTAATTTCTGTCACTTGTAATCACGATCTCACTCTGAAATCTCTATCCAAAGATCGTTTCTAGAGGTGCAAGGGAGACTTCTGCCAATCTGTGTTGTGTTAGTTCACATTTCCATTTGTAAAGAGGTGCCAATAAAACAACACCTCAGCAGCTGTCCTTCATGTACCAGTAAATTTCAGGCAGTAATTGTTTTGGAGTTGGTTTAAAATCATCATAAACATGTATTTTCAATTGTATATGGTAGTCATAACAACAGTAGATTTCTGAACACTAGGATCATTGCTGCAAACATTATATATATATATATATATATATATATATATATATATATATGTATATATATATATATATATATATATATGTATATATATATATATATATATATATATATATATATATATATATGTGTGTGTGTGTGTGTGTGTGTGTGTGTGTGTGTGTGGGGGATTTGAAACCAAGGAGCAAATTTATTGTGCCGTACAACTGCAAGCAATTGCTGTCTGAGAGCAGATGAAGAGACTTACACATCAGTAGCACAGTGCTTCACAAACATGCATACTGATTCCCTGTGCAAACAATAATGCTTCCTCTTCCACCTTTCATTTTCTTAAGTTGGTTTAACTGATACCATTGTTGCTTCAGCCTTTTCACAAGTAAAACCATTTTGGTGGCACCTCTTAAGAACTGAAAGAGCCATATATGTAACCAGTAATAACTGATGGTATGCATGTTGATCTATTTAAATTGGGTTTCTTAATGAAAATGTTTGTTTTATTATTATTTTAATATGCAGTACTAGGTAAATGCTGGACTAACTTCCCTTGTCGGCTATTTTAAGCTTATCCAATTTCTCTTTCAAGAGTGAGAATCAAGTGCTACACTTTGTGCATGTGAAAAACACCTTAACAATGATGCCAGCCCCCAACCCTTGGGGTATTCATCATCAGTAATGCCTATTGTATTTGAAGTATCTTCTCCCAGCGTTGTTCCCACATGGCCTGCCTAATGGTCTCAGGGGGACTTCTATTACATTGATCTAATGTTTTGTTATGTGTCTTATTTTTCATTTATTTGACAGGAATTTGCAAGTGAAGAACAACAGGATGTGCAATGGAACAGAGTATTACAGAGGCAAATCTGCAAGGTAAGCATACTGAAGACAGATGAAGACTGTAGATGACATGGATGAGGCAGTGGATGAGAAATATTGTTGATCACACAGAGAAGTCAAATGCACTGATTTTTTTTTCATTTCCTAATCTCTGAAAGATTTCATTCCAAGCTTCGCCCAGCATGGCTCATTTCCCCTAAGAAGGATTTGCTCAATGTGGAGTTCAAATCTACAACCTTGAAAGTAAGTGTCTCATGCTCTACCAGCTTTGCTAGCTGGGCTACTTACTGACTGAGCAGGCCAGGCTAATACTAGCTGACCTTGCCGGGCCACTTACTCACTGAGCTAGCAGGGCTATTAGCAGACACAGCTGGGTGAGGTACTTTTTCCAGACTACACTACGAAGTTCAGTCTTAATTTGAACCTCTGCATCTAGTCACATTAAAGGAAAGGAGTAAACATTTAAAATATGTAGAGAGTGAATGGTCGAAAAAATGTGCTTACATATAATAAGTCCAAGATTACCATTTCTTGGAATATTCCCTTTTCCCTGAAATATGGTGATATTGGAGTTGGTGTGTGTGTTTGTGTGTGTGTGTGTGTGTGTGTGTGTGTGTGTGTGTGTGTGTGTGTGTGTGTGTGTGTGTATATGGATCCCCTTCAGTTTACCGAAACGCCACAACGCCGAAACACAAATCACCGACACCAAAAGACCGACAACACAAAATACCGACAATACACACAACCATACATGCACTAACCGTAACCCAAACCCTAACCCTAAGGTCCGACACAACCGCACACTTACCCTACCCGCACCCTAACCCTAACTCACTTAACCCACCCCTAAACCCACAGTCCGTCACTATTGCACACACACCCTTCCTGCACCCTAACCCTAACTCACTTAACCCACCCCTAAACCCACAGTCCGTCACTATCGCACATGCACCCTACCTGCACCCTAACCCTAACTCACTTAACCCACCCCTGAAACTACAGTCCCTCACTATCGCACACTTACCTGTCCGCTCCCTAACACTAAATCCCTCACTCTATCGCACACTTACCGAGTCCGTCGGGTTCTCACCTTGTCGGTCATCTGCGTTGTCGGTGATTTCGGTCCGACGGATTCCTTGTCGGTGAAGTGAGATTTCGGGCATCTAAAGGGGATCCATATATATATATATATATATATATATATATATATATATATAGATATATAGATATATATATATTATATTTTATATATATATATATATATATATATATATATATATATATATATATATATATATATATATATATATATATATATATATATATAAATATATATATACATGTAATATATATATATATATATATATATATATATATATATATATATATATATATATATATATATATATATATATATGTGACTGCATGTGTATATATATATATATACATATCTATATATATATATATATATATATATATATATATATATATATGTGTGTGTGTGTGTGTGTGTTCGGAGGTGTGGAGAGCTTGATCTCCAAATCAGAGGGTGCAGAGGAGGGAGCTTGCCACCTTACAAAAATCAGGTTTAAAGGAGAAAAGTGATGTTCTATATTCACTTCTCTCCTGCATTTCCAGTCTTTTTTTCAGTGTCCCTACATTTTGGAGGTGAAAGGGGTAACCATTTGAAATATTGGGATTCAGAATACTAAGTCCTGTAATGCTGGGACTGAATGGCTTAGAATCCAGACTTAAATTTACTAAGTCTGTGGTTGCCATTGCTCAGAATATTCCTTTTTCTCCCAAGTATGGTGATCTTGGATTTGGTTTATATAAGTTTGGTGTGGTGTGGGGGGGCTTGCCCTCCACATTGCAGAGGTGCAAGGGGAATTACCTGTCTACAAAAACTAGTTTAAAGAAGAAAATCAATGTTCAATTTTCACTCTTCTCCCTAAACGTTAGGACTGCTATTCATGGTTCCCTTTGATGCTTCAGATGAAATCTTTGTATGTATACATTTATTTTTCCATTCATATGTTCTCTTATTCACTAATGGTAAAACATTCCGGTTTCTGTACCTTCCAGTTCATATCATTTGCAATAACAGTTTTTGATTACCACTTTCTTATGATTGTCTTTATTTTCTGATGAATATGAAATGACCAAATGTGTTGGGTAACTGTAAGAAGAAGGTTAGAACAAGATGCATAATATGTGACCCATTCAGAAAGCAAAACACAACCACCTCTCATACTCAACTCTGAATAACCTGATATGGGACCAATATTTGTCAAGAAGAGGAATGGTAGGAATACCTGAGAGTAATAAACTATTACTCTCATAGCCCATGGGGAGTGACAGAGTAGTCATAAAGGGGACAACCGCCATCTACTTATGTATCGGTTAAGAAAAACAGCTTAAAATGTTACTCATGTGGTCATAACTAATAAGAATACAGCAGTCACAAGTATCGTATCTGTAACTTTGTCTTTAAGAAGGACCGGGAAACATTTGGAATGACAAGAAACAAATGACCAAAAAGGGCTGAAACCTGTATGTTGATCCTCTTATAATGCTCCACAAAGCAAGCATAACAAAGGAAGCATGTTAGTTATAGCTAGAGTTTTTGGTAATTAATCCCAGTAGCAGTGGGGGGAATTCTGCAGTTCTGGGAAGATAAACACTATTGGCTAGAACTTTAAGCTGATTCAAGCCTCTTGGTATTTTATATTACATGAACAATCTGCCATCTTTGCCTTCAAAACTCTTGGAAACAGAAAAGCTCTCCTGAAGTTAAAATCAAAGAAAGAATTTAGACTCCGTTTTGCATCCAGGGAAATACATTCAAACTAATGGGCTTAACTTACTATTTAAATCAATTCCTGTTTGGTGTCTGAATCAGTCAATAAAGATATTAATTTAAGTCATTTTATGGTTTGCAGTGCTTTCTCAAGTTGGTTCTGTGCTATGCTTAGATATGTAAATCAGTTATGAGTGGGCTGTCTCAATGTTCAGCATTTTGAACTGCTTGTCCCTATTGAATATCTGGCCTTGGAAGCACCTCCTAATCTTATCTCCTGTATACTTGGCCTTGGAAGCTCATCCCAGTCTCATGTCCTGTCCTCTGCTCGTCTTGCTGGACACTGGCAGATCAAACTGGGAAGGCCCTCCCCTTAGACTGTTAAAGCTTGAGTTAGCTTCAGTTTCATACATTATCTGGCACTTATGGATTTAAGTTGTACTTGCAGTCACTTTCATTTTGATCTATTTATTTCTCCATTTTCTGCCACCTGTCTCATTTTGTATCAAAATCAAAATTAACTTATTCTGGGATGTTAGTCTTATTGCATCATTTGCATTTGTGGGAGAGCTGTCATCTACACGAGATTTGTGCAGTGTAATGTATAAATGATGCTCAGATATAGCAAATTACACAAGGTCTGAGCATCATTTATACATTATCTGCACTTTTATCTCAACAAGTAGAATTACTTGTAAAAGTTAACTGTATTTTAAGTCGGTCTGGGACTTTAGTTTTGTAGTTTCATTCACAGTTTTGGTAGACTTGTGAACTGCTGCAGGATCTGAGCTTCATTTAGTCATTTAGTACTGCATTTTTCCATAATAGCATTACTGGTAAATCTTTGTCTGGTCTGGTTCTTAGATGGTACTCTTGATTGCAATAGTAGCAGTATTGTAATTTTTATTACAGGATTTGTGCTTCTTTGTTTCTACAACTGTTTAAATTTCATCTTTGCTGCTACAGACTTATTTTCTGCTTATCATTTGCCCTCCTAAAGTTGCATTCCAGTGCCTTTCTGTTACATTTGCTACTGTATTTCCCCTGTTCCTGTGTTTTGTACATTGTTACAACCATCACATATACATTAAGAACTGCTCTTCCCGTTGCCCTCTGTTTGTATACTAAATAAATTTTCCCTGCTGCAGTGTAAAAGTTAACATTTCTGGAATTCTAACATACTTCTGTCATTGACCTGTAACTTAGTGTCAGAGAACAAAGTGAACAGTGATTTGCTACAGATTCTGAAGTCAAAGATGTCCACTACTAGCTTCATTTGATTGGATTTTCTGTAGCTCATCTGCTATAACCTGCACAGAGCTGTGCCCACCCTGGGTATTTTATCTCATTAACATGTCACACCTCTAGAAACCTACAAGCATCTTGCATTCCATAGAATTTTCTGAAAAATAAACTTAAAAAGTATAACATAAGTGAACAATAAAAGCTATTAAAACTCTACTAATAGCAATGTTTTCAGTAAAAAGTATTGTTTACATTGATAATTGTTAATGTATTCATAGTCGTCTCCATAACTACTGCAATATATTATAATGAGCATAAACCCAAAATTATATATTTTTCTAAACTTTTACAAACAAATGGTCATATCTTGAACACTATACAACCTAGACATATATTATTAGAACATTTTTGTTAATCAGAATAAAACTTTCAGATGACAAAAAGGAATTCCTCTATATGTGCGTGTTTATATATTTACAGAAATATGAAAACATATGTTTAATTGTATAATCAGCAATACAAATAATGCTGGATATATCTCAAGATGTGCAATGCACAGTGCAAATATTGCAAGACAGTTTTCTTCAACAACATCTAAAGTTTCACCTAATGTCAGGCAACAGTTAATAAGTCACTTGATTTCTTGAAGTACTAAATACATATGGACATATTGCTTTTTTTCATAATTGTTAACAAACAACTAGCAATATTCCTAGTATAGTGTGATATAAACCAGCATTTTTAGTGAATTGCCCTGTCTCCCACATTGGTGTTTCACACCATATACCTCAATAAAATGTAGCTCTTTTAGTTATAAAAATATGAATATAAATATGTAAATATGAATAACAAGTGGCAAACACTGATTCATTTCACCACTGCAGGACATCCTAGACTAACAATCCTGGTACCATTTCGTTAACAATTTCTTGCCTTTTCTAATAGCTCCTATTAAGTCACTTGCTTAAAAAAGCCAGATCGCAAAAGTTTTTGATGCCATAAGGAGGTATGGGTGTGACCTGGAAGTAAACAAAAAAGGCGATCTAGGCTTCAATAAGTTACTCAAGACTCTGAAAAGAATGGAAAGCCCCGACTTGTGAATGACAAGCTGTTCATCAAAAAAGGGAATGAAAAAACACTACACCGAGCTGCACTCAGTGTGCGTCTGCCATTGGACTTGCTGTATAGTGGGTCGTCTGTACAGGAGCTTTTTCCCCTATGAAAGACCTGTAAAATCTATACTACCGTAGAAATCCAGGTCTGAGGCTAAAATAACCCATGCCAAACACAAATAAACACACCCTGAGCTGCAGTACATCCCTATCTAGATAACTAGGCATTTCTACATACATTAGTAGTAAGTTCACCCAAACATTATCCTAAACAAACCAAACTCCAAGCAGTTATAGTCCCCCCTGCTCTGAATCATTCCTGTAGAAATCATAGAGCAGCCCTTCTTCACAATTTCTGTAGCCAGCCTGATTGAGATGTGTATCTTGATAAAGTGTAGTAATTGTCTCATGCTGTCTGATGATTATTTATGACTCAAACATTACATAACACAGTGTGTGTGTGTGTGTGTGTGTGTGTGTGTGTGTGTGTGTGTGTGTGTGTGTGTGTATGGCAGAAATAAATATACAATGTCCTTGGAGGCAAAAATCTCACTCACAGTCATTTTCATACTCAGACAACAAAACTGTCAGCAGCATACCACACATCACACATCTCCAAGGCCATCAAAATACACATAATCAACACATGATAAAGTTCAAAAGAGTAACTTGCTTAAACCTCAGAGACCTCTAAAACACAAGCACAAAGCACCCTTAGCAGGTTAAGCCTACCTCCTCACATAGCACATGGAATCCCAAAATCATGGATGCTGAGCCTCTAAGGCAGACAGCTACCCAATCAAAAATTCTAGTTGTATGTGACTGTGTTGTAGGACATACAGATATATCTTTTACGAGGCTGAGCAAGGAAAGAGGGACAGTTGCTTGCCTGCTACCAGGGTCCCATCAGATCACACACACACTAAAAACCTTGAAGAACAACTACCACTATGACTGTCAAAGTACATGTGAGTGTCAATGACTTGAGATATACCTCACTGGACTATCTGAAAAGAGACATGATGGAGCTCTCAGGCAGCTATGAGCCTAGCATTGAACAGAGTTCTACCTTATCCAAAGATGATGCTGCAATATGAGCAAAAATATTTGACCTCAAAAATTAGCTTAGTTTTTGTTGTAATTCGAAGGAGGTCCAACATTTGTCAGCCTGGGGGGATATGATTGATAGACCACTCAGCCTTTCCAGGGATCACCTGTATCTGTCCCTTCTAGGGTTTTGATCATAAGTAAAGACATTGTCCACCCCCCATAGTGCCATTTTTTGGCAATGCTAACCTTATAAACCTACTAACATAATGAAATATGCAAAAGAAAATATAAAGATTTTAGTGATCAGTGTGAGGAGCCTAAACAACAAACTAAACTCTGTACAAGCCCTTCTCATCCTGGAGGACATAGCCATCTGTGTAGTGACTGAGTTGAGACATTATTTAAAATGATGGAGAGCACTCCAGCTATGTAGGGCTACAACGTCTTCCACACATAAGGACCAGCTACTGTGCAGAAGGGAAAAAGGTGGAGGTGTCTGAATCCTCATCTACAAGAGACTCACATCAAGGATGTTAAATAAGCATGATGCAGTAAAATTTCTTCATGTCCAAATAACCACCAGTAAGGCACTGTACCATATATTAGCTAGGTATACAACTCTCTCTCTATGACATAGGAAAGCCACAATGCCTTGCTGCAGGAACTAGAATCACTCAGTATTACAACCAATATCATTTTATTGGGTGATCTGAACTATCCATCTATAGACCGGGAAACCTATACCACCATTACTGCACAAGCACAAAGACTCCTGGACTTTGTCAATACAAATGGGAACAATAAGGCAGAGTACCCACTAAGAAGAACAACATCTTAGATCTTGTCCTTACTAATAAGGTGGCATCTTGCATTGTCCCTTACATGTCTTTATGTCTGACCATAAGGCCTTCTCCTTCAAAATAAAATTGAAACCAGAAACCCCTTCCACCCAAGGTATTGTTAGAAATTTCTCTAAGACAAACTACCTACTCCTAAGTGATACATTGGCAAGCTTCAGACCCTACCAAACCCAATTAACTCCTCTGGATATGCAGAATGGTACACTACCACACTATACCAGCATGTAAACAGATTTACCCCATAGGAACAAGTGCATGATAAACCCCAGAAGCAAACCACCATGGTGGAACCATAATATTGTCAGGCCTTGCAATAAAAGGAAGATAATTTTGAGGAAAAAGTAAGAAGAGTAATTCCCAGAATGATAAAGCCCACGACACTGAAATAAACAGGAGCTTAATAAAATCCAACAAAGCTAAGTTTGAGGCTAAAATAATCATCCAAGCCAAAGACAATCACAAGGCCCTTTTTACTTATGTTTGTAATCTCAGAAGCAAAATACAGTAATATGATAATCTGATTATGAATGAGGCTACCTACATTACGGAAAAAGAAATAGTGAACCTACTGGCCAATAAATTCAGCTCAGACTTTTCTCCTCTGTCCCCTCAGTCCCATGAGATATTCCTGAAACCAAGTCACCTCTAGCTATCACAAACGATCAAGTCCTAAAAGTGTTATTAAATGCTAAATATACTACATTGATGGATCCTGACAATATCCCTGACTGCATCTTAAGTAGCCTGAAGCACGATTTTGTCATCACTCTTGACAACACTGTTCAACCCCTGTCTTCATACTGATTTTGTACCAGGTGAGTGGAGAAGATCTACAATCATTCCCCAAATAAGGAAGGACCTTCTACAGACCCAGGAAATGACAGAATCATAAGTATAACCAGACTAATATGAAAAGTCATTGAAATACTTATTGTGGAACTAATCAATAAGAATGTAAGGACCCTACAAATACTGGACCCATCTTAATGGATGATGCTCCATGTACTTCAAAGAATTATGAATGTTTCCAATCATAACCACATATTACATGTTCTCACCATGGGCTCGTCATCCCTGTGTCAAACACATAATAAGATGGTTATGACTGGAGATCTGATCATAAGCCTCTATGTTAAACACCTTTCTGATGTAGGAAAAGCATTTAACAAAGTTTTGTTAAGCATTTTTCAGTGCTGCTTAACTCTAGTCTCATACTGTATAATAGCAGCCACACAGAACAACATCCAAAGCACTTTCACAACCGTAAAAACTGTAAAATGTACTTCAGCATCACACAAGGACACAAAAGTGTAGCAGCATGAAATGTTGAATAGCTTTTAAAGCACGTGTTTACCTTTTCTCTATGGCTTGTAGTTCATGGATCAGATAAAAGTTGCATATACTACAAAGATTTGTGACTGGGTCAGTTATGATTGGGTCACTGATCACACCTCACATAAATGTGTTCTCAACATGGAAGTCGAGACTGACTTCTCAAGCTTTGCTTCACTCTTCTATTAAAGTAGATCACTTGACATCCACTTCTCAAAGCAAAATAGAGTCCCAAAAATAATAATCTATATTTCTATATACTTCTTATGGGTGAATAATTATCTCTTGATTACATATGTACATCTATAAACTCACAGACAAAAGGATTTTTCTCCTTCTTATGACTTTCACTTCTAATGAAAATATTCTGAGAGGGTTTGGATCAACAGTGCTGGATTTTAACATTGCACCAAATCATTTAATCAAAGACAGTGCCTTGCAAAATGTCACTTTTCAATAGTATTACCCCAAGCTAACACTATAGCTATTTTTTAGCAGGCCATGGATGTGATACCTGTCATTTTTAGATACAGAACAGGCGTTGCTTTGAATGCCAAATGTGGTATGTTCCATTCCCTGAGCAGGATCGGGTTTTAGTCATAAACATTTCAGTACTTTGTTTTGTGAAGGCCAGCTATAAAACAAATGTGCATCATTTCAGTTATAACTGTTGAAAATAAACTCAGTTTGAACATGCTTTTACTTTGCTAGCAAAACATTTTCCACTTCTGAATCCAACTCACCAATGTAGTGTTTCTTTTCAAAAACTTATGTATGCAATATACTAGAGAGAGTTTAACAACAAAACATGGTGCAGGGGAACTTAACAGTCAAGCACTCCATTGGCAAAACCACTTAGTAAAAAAGGGAAAAAATATATAATCAGTCCCTTATCCAAAACGCTAAGCTATGTTTTTGCATCCTATCATTATATGGTAATCTGCACTCATCTTTGTCTAACCAAATGCAAGATCTCCACAGCACAGAGAAGGGAAAATACTTCATTTTTATGCCAAGGCTTGACAAAATGTACATTCAGTCACTTTTACTTAATAAACTGTGCTTCAGTGAAATGTTTTTCATTGAAATATATGGCTCAGCAATGGAAGGGGTGCAACATTTATACATGCGTCTGATTCACCTTGATTTTTGATATCGTCAGATGACTGTCCTTCTGTCATGTTTTTTGTATAACATAATGAGTAAAAGGGAGAACTGTTTTGATCATTTCCACTGTTGTTTTGCCTAATTACTTTATTGATAAGCCACGGTGGTGCAGCGGTAGCATTGTTGCCTCACAGCAAGAGGTTCTCCCATTCAATTCCCAGCTGGAGCGCCTCCTGTGTGGTGTCTGCATGTCCTCTCCATGGTCGAGTGGCATTCAAAAGACATGCGTGAATGGGTGTGCCTTCGTTGAAGGTTGGGTATCGGGCTGTCACCTTGACCCCATAAAAAATCGACTGCCAATCATTAGGGGACCGGAGTTCTGCTGTGGCGACCCCTAACCGGGAAAAGCCGAAAGAAAAAAAATGTTATTGTTTGTTTAGCACAATTTCTTGTTTATCCTGCAGTCTGCTTCCTGTAATATGTCTGATATGTGTTACTGGCAATCTCATATATGACTCAGTCTACGGCGTTGGCAATTACTTGTTTAACTTCTAATAAAAGGTGACAGAGATAGGCTCTGTAAAGTGACATATTTTGCAAATTATTCCTGTGTTCTGTTAGTGTTATCTGAATAATAATAATAATAATAATAATAATAATAATAATAAAAACTCCAGTGCTATACAATTATATAGTTTTGATAGCAAGAAATAAAACAAAACATCTAGAAATGCTAAATACTCTTGACAAGTATGTAACTATTCCTGTTAGGCACAGCACTTTTTGATGATAGTTAGCAAGTTATCTTCCCAAACAGAATGCATTATTTTAAAATGGCAGTTCAGTCAGAGTCTTTATTCTGTCTGACTGTAAATATCTCTGATAACATTAGTTTTGTTTAAACAATGCATGATGCTTTTACTGATTGGCTGTTTAAAATGTTTCTAGGTTTCTGCTGTGAAACATTTGTCTTTGGGCTTCCCAAATAAATGACGCTAACTTATTTAAACAAATTAAATAAATACAGTAATAATAATGGTCAAATTAGGGAAGCATTTTATGACAAACATAAAGTACTATAAGCATTGTACTTATGCTTAATAACAAGACTTTGTGTGCAAACAAAGTTTTGTCTTAGACTAAGGCTTTGTTTCCTAAGACATGCCATTATCCAATAATAACTACTTTTATTTATGTATTTAATTAATTAATTAATTAATTAATGTATTTATTTAACTAGTCTTGCATAACATAAAACCTTCCTTTTACGCAACGAGCTATGAAACTCAGAGGTTTCTTACAGGCATGTACTACATTTTTAAACTTTTCAGGATTCTGTAGCATTGACTACAGTGCAAACATTATTATTTAAGCATATTCAGTGTTTATTCATTTATGGAATACATTTAACTTGAAGGTAATTTTGCTTGCTTTTACTAGTGTGTGAATTTCAGTGTTACTAAGTGCTACTTTTCATTTCTCTAATGGCTGTACTTCTGGTTCTTTTTTTTACTGTAAGTTTTCCTTATGCCACATCCATAAATGTAAGGTTCCATTCATATCAGTTCCTTAAAAAGGTTATCACTGTAACAAGACAAACAAATAAGCAAGCAAAGAGACAAAAAAACAAGTAGCCTGCTAAAGTCTCTGTTGGTACTGAAGGATCTTTACTTCACAGATGTCAAATACATATAAGTGATGTTTGAAGTAGTGGGACAGTACCTGGGAGTTATGGGAACAGTACCTAGGAGTTATGGGAATGGTACCTGGGAGTTATGGGAACAGCACCTGGATTTATGGGAGTGGTACTTGTGAGTTATGGGAACAGTACCTAGGAGTTATGGGAAAGGTAACTTGGAGTTATGGGAACAGTACGTGGGAATAAAGCATGACATATAGTACATCCCCATTTAATATTAGTGGCAATGTTCTAAGAAAAGACTGCAGTTTTATGACCAATGAATGTTTATCCAGTAAGAGATCTTGCCTCTAAAATTCCAAAACTGATTTTTTTTGTGTGAATTAATTGGCAATGATTTTGTTTCCCTACATTCGTTCATCTATTTGTTTATGAATTGATTTATTTTCCAATTACTTGCATAATCTAATTCAGGGTTGTCAGGAAGCTGGACCTGTTCTTGCACTTATTGGGCATACGGAATAGAATCTAGTCTTGCATGGTGTACCAACCTAATACAGTCTATACAGACGTGATATTTAAATATGATTTAGTGGGTGGACTTGTTCTTGCTACAGGACTGAGTACTTATATGATACAATTTTAACAGTCATATTTATCTGTCATGTATAATATAGCATATGTTTAGCTAATTATTTCAGATCACAGTGTTTCATGGAGTATTGCTCACAGAAGGGGACATTATAAAATGTAGTCATCTTATACTGCTACATAATGTAATTAGCTAGCTGCTTTATCTCCTGTTAATCAGCTTTTCTCTGTCAGGAGTACCAGATATCAATATACTTTGTTTCTCAAATCTCCGTTTTTTTTTTTTTTTGTACAAGACATTCTTTTTCCTCTTTTAAAGTCTTTACGTAGAATACCTATTTACATTCTGACATATTAAAATATCTGCAGTTATTGTACCAGAAGAACATGCTGTCAACAATGCACAAGTACAGATTTATTCTGCAGTGTTGTTAAACTGAGTTTATTTAATAAATTAAGATGCAGTGCCATAAAGATCGTTACCATGACAGGCTAAACATTCAGAAATGGGGGGGGGGGTGTATTACTCTGCTTCCACTAACAAATAGTTTATAAGGCACTGAGCTAAAACAAACACACCTAGGGGATGCACTATTAAATCTGGTAGACTCACAGGTGAATAGATTTCCCATCATGCGGATAAAGGTCAAAAGCATTCTGTTTCTTACAAACACATATTGGTTAGTAGTGTCAAAATGGAAGGTCACCTACACATGCTACCAAAAAGTTCTGCTTCAGAATTATAAAACCCTCTTTTGGATGTGTTTGAGTTCAAACGCTAGATAAGAAGCTGCCCTTTATCTGGATGCTGAAATCCTTGAGGTTTTTTTTTTTTTGTGAATAGTCGTGTGACTACTATTATGACCTCTACTGCTCTGCAGTGAAACAAAAGTATCAGTTATGTTGCTAGTTCCTGAAACCTCTGCCTTTATTGTTAGTGTGTTTTTTATTATGCTGACTCCCATCTGTATTCGATTTGTGTAGCTAAGAAGCCCAGCGTGTAGCTCTGGCACCTTTCCAGACCTCCACTGCCTCGGAAATCTCACCAGCCATGTTAAACGACTCAGGTTTCACATCTGTGATTGTTCATGGGACACTGCCCCCCACCCGCTTTGTGGTGGCTGACCGTGTCTGTTGTAGAAGTCAGAAGAAGCTGAAACTCGGAAGCTAGATTTAGTAATTTGCTGAAACCTGCCTCTGTAAATAGCTTTTGTTAACAGCCAGTTGTAATTTTTAAGAAAGTGTTATCTGCATAGTAATGTTTTTAGATGTGCTTGTCTGCAAGCATCTGTGTATTTTGTAAACATATTTTATTTTAAAATTGTAAATGTGAAATTAAAGGACACCTTGAGAATATAATACATGTTGTTTCAACAATATTGCTTGGTTTACCAAAGAATTACTTGTCTTGTTATACAGTGTATGATAAAAAGGAAGGTGAATATGGCAGTGGGGTGAACAGTTTTGTATTATGTGCTTTGAAAACAGAGCATTGTATGATTTTGTCACTCTTACAATAAACCTTTTGAGAAAGACATAATGCTTTATTAAGTAAAGGAATGAACAGTGCAATGATTATTCATACAAAACACTCAAAATATCATTTCTCATTTAATATATACACCAGGAAGTATATTTTATACTACATGGAGTTTTTTAAATTTCCTGGTTAATGTATACACCAGGAATTATACTTTATACTATGTGTATTTTTTAGGTTGAGAAGAAATGATAAAAGGAAGCAGATCAGTTTTTATACACTGTACTTCACTGGTTCAGCACCGATCAAGATTGACCAGTTCTAGGCCCATACAAGCTGCATATTACAAACAAGCAACAAGTGTTTGCACTAATAATCAGCAAAACAAAGAGCCAATCAAAAATTGTACACAAAGTAGCAGTGAAATTTTTAACAGTGGCTATAACAAGTTAATATATTATCATGAAACTAGGAGAATAGTGCATTAGGAATATTTGTCCATATCACATAGAAGATTGAGTCAAAATACAGGTAAGAGAGTATGCACATGAGAAAATAGATAGATATAAATGGCAGTAAATAGGCAGTACAGCAAGAACCTTTGAACGTATTTACAGAGTAGGTTTAGGGTCATATATTCATTGTATGAGCTCAAGGCTTATTGGCCAACGAGGAATTTAATGGCCCACGTACAATTCTGGAACTTATGTCTGTCATATAGTTATCTTCAGAGTACAAATCTTTGGACTGAGTTTACATGAGATGGAGAATTTATTCCTTAGGTGTGGGAAAGATATTATGTTGACAAGTTTTAAAGTATAAACCAAAAACAACAGTAGCTGGTACAGATATGGCACCGATACAGTTCTTTTGTAAAGTCTCTATAAACCACAGTGAATGCTCACCACGTTGAGTATTAAAGGTAGTAGATAAATCCACAAATCTCAAATGCTGATGTACGTATAGCACCATCACAGCTCAATCTTTCTCGGTAAAAAATCACCACGTGCAGCAGCGGTAGACATTAACCAATGAACAGTGGTTTTAGAGTATTTAAATGTATGTTTTAGCCATGTCTTATTGTTATACAGTCTGAGGAAGCCGTCAGGCGAAAGCGCTTACTGTGAATAAAAGATTTTTATCTTTGATTACTACCGCTGCTGCACGTGGTGATTTTTTACCGAGAAAGATTGAGCTGTGATTGTGCTATACGCACATCAGCATTCGAGATTTGTGGATTTACCTATTACTTTCAATACTCAACGTGGTGAGCATTCACTTGGTTTATACTGTACCGGTGCCATATCTGTACCAGCTACTGTTGTTTTTGGTTTACCTCTTGATTTTGCTGGTACTATACCCCGAGTTTTGGAACAGTTTGTTTACAGTTATAGCTACATTTTCTACTCCAAATCAGAGGGGATGGCCGACAATGATACTACCAATATTGAATTACCTTATGTGCCACAAAGACAGAACTTCCATTTAGGAACCGAAAGGTTCCAAAATTGTGTGACTGGCAGTGAAAATATACTATTGGCATACGAGCCAGCTCTGGACTCATCAGAAGGCGCCATTCACAATGAGGAGTCTGTGAATATGCAAGAAGAACTGTTCACCTTAGAGCATGAGACAATAAGACTAAAGAAGTTACAAATTCAAAGGCACTACTTTGAGGCCTGTTTGGAGAAATCCTTAAGATGCCTACATCAGGTGATAGCCTACCGGACTTATTGTATCAATGGCAACAGCTCAATATGGAGCTCAGTTATAATTATATGAAATTACTTATTAACTATCATAAACCTGAAGAAGATAGTTTAAGACTGAAAGTGAATAATATGTTTGATACAATTATGAAGAAATATTCTAAGAATAACATTGAAGTAAAATTAGAAAGGATGATAGACAATGTAATAGTATTTGAAAGAAGGTTATTAGAACAGAAGAAGAATAAGATTTTAAGGGATATGAGGGATTTTAAAAGTTCTAACGTTTTTACTTGGCCCAGAGAACGTACTAATGTCACCAACAATAATATGAATAACACACAGGGCAGGAGGGCTGTTACTAGAGAAGATACAAATGGTGTAAACATAACTTCGTCTGCACATACTTGCACATATAATCCTACTGCACCACCCGCTACCAATGATGCTGCTAATAATGATGTACAAATGAACAATAGGAACAACAAAGATAGGAATATCTCTTACACAGAAATAGTTTTTCAGGAAGATGAGGTTAGGAATACTGTCAACACCAATGGTGAGGATATTAATATAGGAGGGTCACATGGGTTGAATCAAGTACAAACTACAGCTCCTCATGAGTCAAATGTACAAGAGGAAGCAGTAGTAAGGAGGAAAACCACACAGAGTAGTGTCCCACTCTCTGACCCCTTGACTAAGACATTGATCAATACTCCTTTCCCCATAGCTCACAAACAACACGCAGGGAGAACGAGATCCATGAGCAGGGGCAGGCAAAAAAGGAAGGGGTCTGGTGGAGAACAACAACAAGGACCCACATTGAAAAGAATGTGGGAGAAATCGATTCGCTAGTAGTGAATCTCTCCAGTAGGATATTAAGTGTACATGAAGAAGAAGTTTTGAATAAAGGGTTGAACTTTATACCCACTAAGAGAGGAAATATTGTTGATTATATAGTTGACTCCAAGATGTTCATAAGAAATATACAATTGAAATTAGAGTTTGGTAACACGAGTGAAGGAAGAATCACTGAGAAATTTAAACCTAATAGTGTATACATTCCACAGCTACACCCTCTCCTAGATGTTTATTCTAGGATGATTGAAAATGACATACATAAGTATTTTGAAGAGTCAAAAGATATGAGATTTAAATGTAACTTGAATTACAAACAAAGGCAAGCACTCAAAGATTTAAGGAATGATGATAATGTGGTGGTCAGGCCAGCAGATAAAGGCGGACCAATAGTATTAATGGACGTCACTGATTATGACAGAAGGATGCATCTCCTCTTAGAGGATTCGTCCTCGTATTTAAAGACCAATATAGAATTCGTTAAGGAGAAAGTTTTACAGATATCCTATACACTAGATGAGTTATTAGCATCTAATAATATAACCACAGAGGTATATAACTTTTTTAGAGTTCATAACCCTCTTATTCCCATTATTCAAGGCCTCCCCAAGGTTCATAAATCACACACGGAACCACCCATGAGACCGATTGTTGCAGGTCAAGGGTGGGTGACTGAACCTTTGTCCATCTTCATTGAATTTCATCTGAGACCTTTAGTAAGTGAGAATAGAACTATCCTTAGGGACAGTAAACAATTTCTGTTGGATTTATATTCCTACATGAAGTGTGTAGATGACAATGCATCGTACTTACTGGTCACGTTGGACGTAGTGAGCCTTTTCACCGTGATCCCCAATGACTTAGGGATACAGTACATTCAAGATTATCTAAAGACACATTCTGATCTTAATACTACGAAAACAGAATTCCTTGCTTTATTGTTAGAAATTGTTCTAACTAATAACATCTTTATGTTTGGAGAAGAATTCTTTCTCCAAAAGGATGGCGTAGCTATGGGCACGTCCTGTGCAAATAGCTACGCCAACCTGGTCATGGCTCAATGGGAGGAGACTTTCCTTTTTGAATCTACTTTATATAAGGAACATACCTGTTTTTTATTTGGAATAGTGATGTAGACACACTACTGAGGTTCATAACCGATATGAATCATTCAACGAATTTTTTGAAATTCACTACAACGTACTCTCACAATCAGATTTCTTATTTAGATGTAAACATTAACAGGCTTACCAATGGGTTGTTGAACACCTCAGTACATAGGAAATTGTGCCATAGGAATACCATATTGCATAAGGACAGCATGCATCCAAGGTATGTTTTTAACAATGTCATGAAAGGACAAGTCTTCAGGGCATCGAGGCTGAATCCGACAGAGGAAGGCTATAATAAGGAATTGGTTGAATTACAGAATAATTTTTTACAAAGAGGCTATGATAAAATTGATTTTGAACACACTATATCAGATATCCAAGCCCTAAGGGAGAGTAAAGCCAAACCATATTTCTCCGAACCATCGCTTAATACAGTGATGGATGTAACACCTAAACCCATGGATACCAGTAGAGCTTCCATGTTGTTCACAAGAGATTCTATGAACATCAGACATATCATGGAAAGACACTGGGACATTTTGTTATTAGACAAGGACATTAAGGATATAGTTGGACCTAATTTAAAAGTAGTGTATAAGAACCAACCTAATTTGAGAAGAATCTTGTGTAATCCCAGGAATCATCATAACATTCACATGAAATACATTAACAACAATAACACGATACCTTGTGGCAAATGCAATCAGTGTATGTATATTAATGAAACTACAGTTTTCACTCACCCTATTACTAAACGTATATATAACTTTCAAACCAACACTACCTGCAACAGTGTACACATCGTTTACATAGCTACATGTGAGGTATGCCCAGCATTTTATGTTGGAAAGACCAATAGGTCTTTGAAAGAACGAATCAGGGAGCACACCTACCACATCAGGGTAGGTTCCATGTTTAATGCATTAGCAAAACACTATAAGGAACAAGGCATTAGTCATACTTTCAAGTTTTTTGTTATCCAAAAGATCATACCTGGTAAGAGAGGAGGAGACATTATTAATTATACTTTAGAGAATGAGATGAAGTGGATCATTAGACTCAGAGCAGACCATCATCCGGGCCTCAATGATAAGGTCCAAATTAAACCCTTCCTTAGAAAAAGGAAGTTACGGGCCCCGAAACAACATAAGTGATTCACCATAATGCAGCTTCCCTATGAGAGAGAATTCTACAGTACAATGGTCAATACATCCAGTTATTATCATTTTAGCCCATTCAGGTCTATGGGCGCATATGTATGTATATTGATTCTAGCACTTTTGCATTTGTATTCTCATCCCAGTACATCTAGATAGCTTTTTGCGAGCACCATTAGACACTATTGTGAGGTTTAGGCCCCCCTTTTTTTAAAACCCTTCCTCAGCCACATCTCATAGCTGTTTCTTAAGAAATACCACTCTTGCCACCTTTTCACTTATTTCATCCCAATAATAATTAGTTGAAGATATGTGTTCAAAGTATTTACATTACATCACCCAGTATTGTCATTTGCATACCTAGTATATGCTACAGGTTTACTTCACCTCTATTTGGTGCTACATAGGATCTTGCAGTTATGACTATTAGAAACGTGTTCACAGCATTAGGTAGTATTGCATTCAGGGATGCCAGTCCACTGGGACTATCCTATCACACAGAATAGCAGCAGATCATAACAGCATAGGATTTTTTCCACTTGCAAGTATGTATCATTCTCTCCATGTACCATTCTAATATAAGTTATGGCTCTATTTTTAGTTTGGTTTAACATTTTTACTGTTTGTCAGATTTGACATTTGCTGAGCCGCGTTTTTAATAATAGTCTTACCATATCAAGTTATAAAGACTTTATATTCAATGTGTTTATTACATCCTGACAATGTTGTGTTAGGTTAGGATTGTATATGAGTTTCGTTTATTTAAAAGTAACCCAGAGAATTGGGTCAAGTGTCTGTCACGTTCATTGCCTTACGTATTTTTAAGATATGCGAAAACAATATACACTTGTTTTTATCCTTATATAATCAACATGTCCATCATAATGTTGTTTGATTAAGAAGATGCACATATGCATATACATATGGAATATTTGCTGCTTGTAGTTTTAATTTTGACATCCCCCGTCTTCATACGTGGTGACATCATCGCCAACAACCTTCACTTTAACTGCTGTAATTCAGAGTTGGTATATGACTCTAAATGCCAAGTTGGATTATTGATATTGCATCTCTTTTATAGACGAATAGTCTCAGGTAATCAAGCTTTTGTCTAAATGCATTGATGCTAAAAATTTATCTTTTTCTGTTCGCGCATATCTACTAAGAGTTCTCTGTTGAGATATACACATGTGTTTTAATGGGCTCGCACAGTACAGAGCCTATACAGATTTAGCATAAAAGGCAGCATTGGGATTTTAATATTGAACGCTTTATGCTTCATTTTTAATGTCTTATATATTCATATACATGTATATAATTTTTTACATATCTTTGTGTTTTTCATTTGTCTAAAAGAACTTACGCTAGCGTTTGGGTATGTTTAAGTCTGTCATTTCCGGTTAGTGCAGGATTCTTTTTCATGACAAGTTTGTGGACATTAACCAATGAACAGTGGTTTTAGAGTATTTAAATGTATGTTTTAGCCATGTCTTATTGTTATACAGTCTGAGGAAGCACTGTGAATAAAAGATTTTTATCTTTGATTACTACCGCTGCTGCACGTGGTGATTTTTTACCGAGAAAGATTGAGCTGTGATTGTGCTATACGTACATCAGCATTTGAGATTTGTGGATTTATCTACTACCTTTAATACTCAACGTGGTGAGCATTCACTGTGGTTTATAGAGACTTTACAAAAGAACTGTATCGGTGCCATATCTGTACCAGCTACTGTTGTTTTTGGTTTACGTCTTTTGATTTTGCTGGTACTATACCCCGAGTTTTGGAACAGTTTGCTTAAAGTTTTAAAGTATGGTTGATATGCATTTTTATCAAGACCGAGTGTGTTCTTGTGTTCAGTTCACAATGGAAGTATTCTAAGCAAAGTCCTTTTATGCTTTGTCTGCCAGGCATAGATCTCCTCTAAGAAGGTGATAAGATATGGAGAAGACAGTGTTGCTTTCATCCTTTGGATATAAGCCAAATCTTGAAGCCTTTTAATTTCCTGTGTTAGGAACATTTTACTTTCTTCAAATACAACAGATGATGTGTGAGTACATCACAGAGAAAGATATAGTATTCTACAACTGGTCTGATAAAAGAAGTACAGTGAGAGACAATTACTTCCTGGCATGGCTGTTAACCTCATGGAGAATCATCCGATAGGCAACTCAATGTGCTACATGGACAGTTGTATCTTCATGAGTATCAAAAGAAAGGTCATCCTCTGGAAGGGCATCTAGCTTTTTTGCTAGTTTATCAATGTTTTGTTGGTACCCATCAATATTATATGAAGCTATTTTTAGCTAAATGGCAGAATGCTTCATTTTTTAAAATATAGGGAAGGTAATTTCTACTGCCCCATTCATAAGTAAGGTTAAGTGCCATTTAAAGATAAGTGGTGTTAGCGGGATTAAGGACAATGTCAAACCTGAAGCTGTTTGCATAATTGGTGAGCCAGACACTGGAGTCAGTTTTGGTATCTGAGGAAAAGGTGCCAGAAAGGGGTTGTGACAAGGCAGAGTCTTGAGGGGCTCCACTGCTAACAAGAGAATGTAAGGAATGGGGTCCTCTTATTCTTACCTGATGAGTGGATCCAAGATACTATTATCTATGTTTATATTCAGATTTTATGGATGAACCTGTCACAGGTATAGCACTGAAAGCTTTTTTCCAAATAAGGATAAGCCTGATGGACAGATAACATTCATCTAAGGTGGTGGTCATAATTTAAAACAATTATAAGGCTATGTCAGCAAGATCTTACTTTGACAAAACCACATTGGGTTAGGTCATGGAGAAACAGTTTCCCATGACTGTCTGCATAAGTTCAATGATGACACACTCTCTATCAACTTATATGATATCCTTGTGATGCATGCCTTATGCACTTCCCTGCTTTTTCTTTTTAAAGTAAATTATGGTGAAACTTTGTTAATAAATCATTTTTAATTTAAAATCGGAATCCTTTTTGTGGAGCATTCATTTATCTCCTTATGCCCTATTCATTTTCTTTTGGTGTAGAGTCTGGCAAATGTGCAGTTAGTCTGTAGTAGGTGTTGTACTGTGCTTCCTATGTAGGCAGCATGGTATAAGTAGCTGAGTGATACAACCAAGCTGTACAATGATGTCTGCAAACATTCCAATCATAACATGTAACTAAAGATGCCCATGCATTAGATATCTACATTACATTAAAGAAATTATAATACTTAAGTTGCATTTATAGGAATGTGTACGTTTTCGTCTTAAGGCAATTGTCCCTGTCTTCAAGTAGGTATGAGCTTGAAGTTGGTATATATAGATTTGGGGAGAGTGGGGGGCTTGTCTTTCTACATCAAGGGTGCTGCCCCCCTGCAAAATCTCCTAACATCTTGTCTTTCTTTCAGTCAGTTTTTTTGCAGTATCACAGTTCAGTGATTCCTACTATCAGTGATTTGATTTTCGTGGAAGCTCTCTCAATACTTAAGTTTAGCAGGTAAATTAAAGATATGCAGCCTGTGCCATTTTACATATTTTATTATTTAAATTTAAGACACTCAGTTATACTGCATATTTCCTACTGAAGGATACCTACAACATATCAACTGATGTTCCACTGGCTTTAAAAACACCATTTGAGAAAGATCATGGGTTCCAGAATTTCATATTTCGTTGAGTCAGAACTGATTGTGTCACAGATGCTGTGCTTTCATTTTGCTTGTATAGGGTCAAAGAGGAGGAATATGGTCTTCCTTTTCTCTGAGTTTGTGTAGCCTCAGAGTACATATGTGGAGTGCATAGCAGATGATACCACTGGTTTTCTCAAAAAGCAACTTTATTAATATAAAATAATAGTCTTGGCTGACCACCCACTGGAAATAAAAGCTTTTGACAGTTTTTTATAATGCAAAAGTCTTTACATTCCTTTTATGGTATATTTTTATTGCAACTCACTTACTTTAGGGTTTTCTGTTGTGCAAATAAAGGTTTTGAGTGTTTTCAGTTTAAAAGAATAATACAGTACCTTTGGTGTTGAATAAAAAAACACAAATAAAACACAGTCTTTTCTCACATGTCAGATGTAAAGGTCACAAGGACTCTCCTCTGTTAAGCCGATCCTTCTAAACGATGATCCCAAGAGCTGAAACACTGGTCTCCACTCATGAACTCTTCCAGAATCTTCTAGAACTTTTTTTTTTTAAATTCATCCTTGCTCTCTCTCTTTCTCTCTGTCATTACCTTGCACTGAGACTTTTTGTGGATTTACGTATTCTGGAAATAATTAATTGCATAACAAGCAGTAAATCTTGTGACTGCACTGGGCTAGATTTGAACCAGTGAATCTAGATGACAGTTTCAGGGTTACTTTTCACAGGACACTACAAGGAGCAGTAAATGGTGTCCATAAGTGTTTTGGTTTCCTATGTGAAAGAAAAAAGCAGTTACGCCTGTCTTTGCTGAGGTCTTACACAAAGTTTATAAACCAGTCTCTCAGATTACATAATCACAGGGCTCCAGATCAAACTAATACACTTACATATATGCATTTTACACGGCCACTGCTTTGGGCTTGGCCTGAGTCATGCAGCTTAAAGCTTAGACCACGAGGATGGGGAAAGGGAAAAGTAAATCAATGTTCCTTTCATTTATGTCAAAAGAGTTATATTTATACATTAATAAATGAGTTTTGCAGTGGCTGCCATTGCTTTAGATAGTACTTGTAGAGAATTTTATGTCAGTCCTCATTGGGTCTTGCATGAAGGAAAATCTTAGGCTGATTTTTAGACCACAAAACAGTAAAATGAAAGGCCATCTAAGCCTACACAACACTTATCCAAAATAATTAATAACCATGTCACTTTTTTGGCATGTTAAATATTTGGTTTATCCTGTATACAGTATGTTTGCAGCTGTTGTTCTTAGAAACATACAAAAACACACACACTCACACATGCATGCTCACATGCACACATGCACACAAACACACACACACAAACACACACACACACACACACACACACACACACACACACACACACACACACACACACACACACACACACACACACACACACACTCATATATATGTATACACAGACAAGACACAGACATGCCCACACACAGATATATCTATCTATCTATCTATCTATCTATCTATCTATCTATCTATCTATCTATGGGTTACCGTCCTTTTGTTGAATGTTTAGCTCATTGAAAGGACAGAGTAGATGTAAATGTTCAACTGTTTGGTTGGTCTGATGTTTGGATGAGTGGTGCAAGTGTCAGAAGTAGGGAGGAAGAGTTGCAGGGCTTAGCATTTGTGGGTGCTAGCGGCATTCCTCTCAACTACTTAGAGCAAGAAATCTGGACAAAGCCATAAATAAAGGAGGACAAAGGCTCAAAAATAAGGACAATTTTTAAATATTGCTCTTACAAACTTAGAAAGTTGATAGAATAACAGGTTTTGCATTAGCATGAGTTTTCTGAAAGGTAAAAAAAAAAAATCTCAAATGTTTGTCATTATTTTCTGATTTCACTGCTTAATGATTTGCTAGAAAACCACAATTGTTTGAGAAACAGACCAAAAGTAAGAGGCAAACATCTGGATATTCTGCAAAAATCTGTACAGTTGAGGTTAGAATAAGGGATAGCTAAGGAGATATATTGTAGAGGGGTAGATTGGAGGGGTGAATAAGCAAGTGTTTGAGGTTTGGAGTTAGAGTCACAGTTAACCTAGGGGTTAGATATAGGGTTGTATATTTGTGGGTTAATGTGTGGCAGGGGACATGTTTGACAGTTCTCAAGCTTCAGCCTTTTGAATCCTGTACCAGTTCCCTGATGTGAGGGTGAAGCATGAGGAAGTGCACATATGGTTTCTCCACAGAGCAAAGGAAAGAAATACCACTATGAGGGCATTATTTGACATAGCCCATTTCCCAGTGGCCATGGGCACCCATATTGCTATCAGCACCCCATCTGCTCCACATGACACAAGGACTATCAACCTGAAGGGTTTCCATTCTAGCAAATGCCATGTGGTGCGTAGTGCCCAGGGTATCAAATACAATGTGCCTGCGTGCCACCTGTGTAGTTCCCATGATTCTTGTAATCTGGCACACCTCTGACTTATACCAGTGTTCCATGCAGAGTGACTTTCCACAAGGTTATCTAGTTGGTAAGTGCACATATTGTAATCTACACTGACCATGATAATCCATGGATGTAGGCAGAAGACCAATTGTAATGGTGTCCAATGTTATTTGGTGCAGGTAATCCTGGATATACCCTGCAACCATGGCTTATGACCACCCTTAGCCCCAAACCATGGAAGAGATAGTGTATCACTCCTCACTCATCCAGACACACAGCATCATCAAACATGTACCTGGACTACTGAATCCCCACGTCAGATGTTTGAATGCATCTGCTGGCACTCTGCTGTATGCTTCAGAGAACTGTAGCAAGGTATTTGTGGTCTGCATCATGCTACTTGAGCTAGTGCTGTAATAACAGTTACAGTATGAGGACACCTCTGCTTTACCTGACATACTTTTGCCAGCAGAGGAAAAGGAGCCAGGTGAGGAGTAATGAGAGAAATGGACTGCAGCAGGACCCCATACAAGACATTGATGGGTACAATATCTAGAAGCACTGACAAAAAATCAGTATCTAGTTCACAAGTATGGGTTGAGTTAAGACAAACACAGAATAAAAGTGATGCATACAATAACACAACCATGCTATTCAATATAGTGCATTGACTAGCCATTCTATACATGAGACATTACTATACCTACACATTACAGAGGGATGGGCAGGGAAAAGTTGTTTTCATTTGGACAGGTGGGGTGGTTCACAGTGACAAGGGACAGCAGTGCTAGCATAGGTGGAAAGGTCATGAGGTGTTGAAAGCAGTTGTCTTCATTTGGATAGGAGGGGTGGAGCACAGTGACAAGGGACAGCAATGCTAGCATAACTGGAAAGGTCAGTGGATGTCAGTTTCTGAATGATGGTTATGTAAGCTATTGTAAAGTTTTTTTCTCTCATGGATGTACAATCACCTAAATTTTATATTGGTTCTGATATCCTGTAACTGTATTTTAATCATGTGTCAAAACTGGTGGTAAATGCAGAGCTTTTCTCCTTAGGCCTCAGCTGAAAAAAACATTTTATCTCAATTGGACTTTCCCAGTAAACACAAATAGATAGACAGATAGATAAATGGATCTATGTCACATAATTGAAAGTTCACTTAAGTGAAATTCACTTTGTCGAGATGAAAACACTGAATGTTTAATTAGGTGAGCATTCATGTCAGTGGATTGTTACACAGGGAATAAAAGCACTTGGCCAACATTCAACCTTCAAACACACCGCAGTATGTCAAACCTGCTCCCCCAACTATACATACCAACTCTGAGATCGCATTACAGTGGGGAAAAGAGAAAATTTCCCCCATGTTGGCCAACTGCCTCCATTCCCTGTGTAAAATGTTGCTGATTTTCTCATCGATTATCTGAGGCAGACCCAGATAGATAGATAGATAGATAGATAGATAGATAGATAGATAGATAGATAGATAGATAAATCAATAAATATACTCCAGTGATGGGGTAGACCTTCCATGGGTGGAATTCTGGCTAGGTGTACCATATGACCCCACAGTGTCAGCAGAGATGGTGTGCTACATTGGGACTATGTAGAGGAATTATGTTGTGGCCTCTGATATAATGTTCCAGAAGAATGTTGGCATCCACAACCATGGGAGCAGGCATAAGTTGGTGTTATCTGTCACAGGCTGTAGGGAAATATGATAGTATTGAATTGCAGGACCCTATTTGGCTTGTCCAGTGGATATGCCTACAGTAAAGCTAGAAGAGCAGCAGCTACTTCCACTTCAATGTCCATGCCCAGGGGGTAGAGGCAGCCATGGACAACGTAGATAGTGAAGCTGTCTGCAGAATGGTATAAGTCATCCATGTATGTCTGGCATGTGATCATGCAGCACACATCTATTAACATTGCTGTGGTGGCCAGCTGGCTTTATTATCATGGATCACCAGTGGTTGCCACCTAGGCCACTAATGCCCTCAACAAATATGTCTGCTTCAGGTCTGCATTCATTGCAGGATATCCTGCAGTGCCTGCAGCAGTTGCAGTTCCTCATGCAGGGCATGCAGCACACTTAGCATCTCTGCCATGGTGAGTTTAACAGCAGTCCATGCCTGAACCACTGACTTGTACATCTGCTGATTGATACCAAGGGTGACATCCAGGTCTATGAATGTCCTGGAGTCAAAAAAGCAACAGCTACCTAGGCACCTCTTCCATTTGATACATGCATACATTTTGAATATAGTGTGGCTCTCTGATGTCATCTGTTGAGGTGACACTCATGTTACAGGGGTTGGGCTGACGTGTACAGGATGACTGCCGAATGCCAGTGATGCCATTAATTCATCTTGCCCCTTCACCATCACCACAACTATGAGTGATGTAAGTGTGCCCTCCATTGTTAATATTGCTGACAATGCCACTGTCTCATCAGACTGTGCAATATGCATGGTGCAGTAACCAAAATCCACTTGTGATCTTTTGACAATGGCATGTTATAAACTTTTGTGTTGGATTGTTTACAAATAGATTCTGTGAATACATACAAGTAACACATTTGTGGCAATGCTGGAACTGTGACACACACCACCTTATGGCACACAGATTACTACGCATCAGTTATATACATAGTCTTAAGGCAAATACACAGCTTGTGTTTCAGGTTGTTGCTGTTGTCGCCCAAATGTCCCTGATGACAGATATGCAGGTTTTGTCTACATAAACCATTCACTGTTGTAATTTACTGAGCTACAGGGATAGCATGTATTACTACTCATCTGATTCACCTTCTACATTCATGCAGAAATCACCATCTCAGCTCCCATATCCAAACCACTTCCAGGTATGAGGGATCTCTTACTTACCTTAGTGAGGTATACCAATAAATGTTCTACATCCGTAAGTGTGCTATTATAGTATAACTGTTGCAACACATTGTGTCATAATGTGGCAGCAATGGGCATGTTAGTCTTGCTTGTTGTCCATCAGACCTGCAGACTGACTTGTGCAGACAGCTCACTCTATGCCTGCTGTAGTGAAGAGCCAGTGCACCCTGTAGCATGTCTTGCTTCCCATGTGCATAAGCTCACTCTGTGCTTGGTGTAGTGAAGAGCCCATGCTCCCTGTAGCATATCTTGCTTTCCATGTGCATAAGCTCACTCTGTGCTTGGTGTAGTGAAGGGCCCATGCTCCCTGTATCATATCTTGCTTTCCATGTGCATACGCTCACTCTGTGCTTGGTGTAATTCAAGGGCCCATGCTCCCTGTAGCATATCTTGCTTTCCATGTGCATACGTTCACTCTGTGCTTGGTGTAATTCAAGGGCCCATGCTCCCTGTAGCATATATTGCTTTCCATGTGCATACTCTCACTCTGTGCTTGGTGTAGTGAAGGGCCCATGCTCCCTGTAGCATATCTTGCTTTCCATGTGCATAAGCTCACTCTGTGCTTGGTGTAGTGAAGGGCCCATGCTCCCTGTATCATATCTTGCTTTCCATGTGCATATGCTCACTCTGTGCTTGGTGTAATTCAAGGGCCCATGCTCCCTGTAGCATATCTTGCTTTCCATGTGCATACACTCACTCTGTGCTTGGTGTAATTCAAGGGCCCATGCTCCCTGTAGCATATATTGCTTTCCATGTGCATACTCTCACTCTGTGCTTGGTGTAGTGAAGGGCCCATGCTCCCTGTATCATATCTTGCTTTCCATGTGCATACGCTCACTCTGTGCTTGGTGTAATTCAAGGGCCCATGCTCCCTGTAGCATATCTTGCTTTCCATGTGCATACGCTCACTCTGTGCTTGGTGTAATTCATGGGCCCATGCTCCCTGTAGCATATCTTGCTTTCCATGTGCATACTCTCACTCTGTGCTTGGCGTAGTGAAGGGCTCATGCTCAGTGTAGCATATCTTGCTTTTCATGTAATAAGGGATGGTGTTGTAACACCTACACAGCAGAATTTCAACTGTCCTTCTCTATCTGCTGTGCCCTTTGAGGTTGAACTGCCCCAGCAGAGTTGCAGACTATCTTTCTGACTATCTTGTCCTATCAAGTTGAGCCCCAAGTGATAGTCTGTACGTTCCCTGTCATGCCCAGTACAGTGTTACCCCACACACTCCACTATCTTGTTACAGTGTCTGCTGCAACCATGCACCAAAGTATGGTCACTGCTGACATGAGGTCTATTACCAGTTGTCATATCTGTTGTTAATTTGGACATATGGCAGTACCCAGGTATACACTTATATTCTGATTCACTAAGTTGTTTGTCATAATGCAGTCAACTGAAATAGGGCAAATGCTCTTTCTATTGTGCTAAAGTGGACCTCATAATGCAATAATTATGATAGTGGAGTTATTCTGAGTGATTATTTCTGAATTGCACCTATGATGCAATGCAATATCAGCCCTAGTCCACACAGAAAAGCCCATGCATGCCTGCTTTTTTCCCAGCAGGCAAGTCAAGTAAGATGAGTATGAGTGTGTGGGTGGTCACTGTGAAACCTGTTCATGCTACTGTCACTTTGCATTACAGTACTGACCATTTGCATTGCATTACACTTAATGTGCATTGAGCTACTCTGTTGTCTGTTGATACATATCAATAAGTTTTTACTACATGTGACTGTGTGTATCAGGCTACCAATTTTCTCCTACAGTATGGACATAGCCGCAGCATGCAGAGACACTGGAAGGATTCTAACCTAGTTCAGCAGGAGTGTAAAATATTCCTTCATCTGCTGCAAAGGGATCCATAGGGAGTGCCTGCTGGGGGAGTATAAGGCTCTCTTTGCAGGATACTGAGTAATGCCAGTAGCATCATTCACTCTGGTTAACAGTGCATTCACAAATATGGTGACCCATGGAGACAACATCCAGTTCTTCTCTGCCAGTGGGAAGAAAAAGATAGGGAGAAGGAATCACCTTTTTATTGTAAGCATTCAGTTCTTAGTTTTGTACCGTACATTAGGCATAACACTTATTTATTTATTTATTTACATTTGTTGACCGGGAGTGTCTGACTGGACATAGGTCCATTTTCAGTGGAGGCCCAGGGAGAAAAGCTCCACAGTTAAAATAAACAGACAGTAGTTACATTGGATTACATAGAGATTAACAATTTAACATAGCAATTAATTACAAACATATTTACAGATGAAGAACATAGTACATCAGTAGACAACTAGAATCTTTATCTGCGAAGTACATAACAGACATAACAAATGTTACAATAAGAAGTTCCTGCTGTATAAAAAGTACTAGGCTTATGAACATTTGAGCTTGCTATAATCAAGGTAGTTAGTGGGGT
Source organism: Protopterus annectens (assembly GCF_019279795.1). Taxonomy (NCBI): domain Eukaryota; kingdom Metazoa; phylum Chordata; order Ceratodontiformes; family Protopteridae; genus Protopterus; species Protopterus annectens. The sequence continues at coordinate 1,076,595,454 of NC_056746.1, forward strand.
GGAAAGAAAGTTAGTGGTTGGATGGGGTGGGTGATATTAGAATGGGAGTTGCAAGGGCATAGCCAGCATGTTTTTAGGTGCGCTTTTAGTAAAGTTTTGAAATGGGTGCATGATGGTGCAGAGGTAATTGTGGGTGGGAGGGAGTTCCATAATTTGGCTATGGTGCAAGAGAAAAGTGCTTCACCAGCAGAGTTATTGGCTTTAGTGATCTGCAAGTGATTTTTGTTGCTGGATCTTAGTGGTCTGGTGGTACGATAGGGTTGGTTTAGATTCTGGAGGGATGGGACATTTAGTGGATGGTTTACTAGTTTGTGGGTGAGTGATAGTTGATACCATTGAAGGAGGTGAGGGAGTTCAAGGCAGCCCAGTTCAGCAAGTGAGAGACAGTGGTGACTACGGTAGGATGCCCCTGTGGCGAATTTGGCGATTTTGTTGTAGCAGGTCTCTAGCTTGTTTAGATCGCATTGCCTTAGGTTGGTATATATTGTAGAGGCATAAAGTAGGGTAGAGATAAGGTGGGAATTTGCTATTGAAATCTTTGCTGCTTTGGTGAGAGGTTGCTTATTTCTGTATAACACTCCTAGTTTTTTGTGGACTTTTTTTATGGTCATGGATATGTGAATGTCAAATTTTAGTCTATTGTCTATTTCCACTTCTGGTGTTGCCTTTTGCTGTGATGTTAAAGTGAGAGTTGTTTTGAGTATGTTTGGTGGGTTGGAAGATGAGTAGTTTAGTTTTGTTTGGGTTGAGTATTAATTGGGCATCGGATAACCAAGTTTCAACAGAGGAAAAGGCTTCCTGTGTGACATTTTGGAGTTTGGGTAGGGACTGGGCTGAGCAGATGATGGTTGAGTCATCTGCGTATTGTATAAGTGTGCCATGTTTGCTGGCAGAGGCTAGATTATTGATGAAAACAGAGAAGAGAAGGAGTCCAAGGATGGATCCTTGGGGAACCCCTATGGAGACAGGAGTTGGGGAGATATGTCATTCTGCCATACAACGGATTGTTGGCGGTCAGACAGGTAACTCTGAAATCAGTTGGTGACTGATTGAGAGAAGGATAGGTTATTGAGGACAGAGATGAGTTGTTTGTGTGGGACCATGTCAAATGCTTTAGATAGGTCTAGGAAAGTAGCAGAGGAGAGATAGCCACTGTTTTTATGCTGAAGGATAGTGTTAGTAAAGGAGAGTAAGGCAGTGGGGGTGCTATGATTTGGTCAGAAACCATGCTGAGTATTGGAAAGGAGGTTGTTAGTAAGGAGGTAGTCTGAGACCTGAGAATGTATGCATCTCACTAGTATTTTGGAGAGTGGGGAGAGAATATCTATGGGGCGGTAATTGGTTAGTTCTGTGGAGGGGCCACCTTTGTGGAGGGGAATTATATGTGATACTTTCCACAGTGTGGGAATGTAACTTTCTGACAGAGATCGGTTAATCAAGATGGATATTGGGTAGGCCAGAGCATCAGCTGCGATTTGTAGGTATTCACTTGGGAGGTTGTCTGCTGCTAATTTGGTGGACTTAAGTTTAGTTAAGAGATTTTTATGTTGAAAGTAGGTACAGGAGAAAATGAGAAGGTAGTGGGGAGATTACTAGTTGAAAGTGTGGGTTGGAGGAGAGGTGGGTTGTGTTGTTTAGCTAGTGATAGTATGGTTTGTGTGAAGTGTGTGTTGAATGAGGTAGCAATATTTTTGGAGGAGTGAGGGATGTTAGGAGGAGGGGTGCTGACTTTACCTGGGTGGAGGATGGAGTTTATGGAGGACCAGAATTGTTTGGGGCCGTGTTGGGAGCAGTCTAGGGCAGACTGGTAGTATTGGAATTTGTCCTGTTTTATTAGCTTTTTAACTCTATTGCATAGTTCTAGGAATTTCTGTCTAGTTGAGGGGGTTTTGGTTTTACACCAATGCTCCCAGGCTTTATCCCTGTTTTTCATTTCTGACTTAGTGGTTTTCTGTAGCCATGGGGATAGTTGTGCTTTCGTTCTGGAAAGTCTTATGGGGGCATGGTAATTAAGTATGCTCAGGAAGGTAGTATTAAAAAATTCAACTGCGTCATGAAGACTGAGGTACTTTAGGGGATGCCAGTTAAATTCTTTGAGGGACGAGATGAATGTGAGTGGGTTAAAGTTTAGTTTTTTACGTATTTGACAGTAGATGACAGGTTTAGCTTGGTATAGGTATTTTTTGAGTAGGAATGTTGGGGAGTGATCACTGAGGCTATCTGATAAGCAGCCAGTTATATATGACTGGGGGCTCTTACTGACTAGTATCCCATCCAGGGTAGTGTGCTTGCTAGAGTTTTTAGTTATCCTGGTTGGCGACTGGACTAGTTGGGTGAAGCCATGAAGGTTTATATGATGGGCTGGATTGTTGCCAGATCAGGATTGCCAGCCAATATTTAAATCACCTAAAATGATAGTTTCTTGAGGGACATGGTGGGTAGACCAGCTGAGGAGGTTTTCTAGTGGAGGGATGTTTTGACCAGGTGGGAAGTAGCATCCATTTATGTTGATGGTTTTGTTTTGGTTTATTTTGAGGTTGGTATATATTATTTCTTCATTGCCTATTTGTGGAGCTGATGATTTTAAGATATGGATGTTTAGATGCTGTTTAAATATTATAGCTACACCACCTCCTTTCTTGTTTAGCCGGTCTACTCTTAGTATGCCATAACTGGTAGGGATTATTTGCTCACTGGTAATGTGAGGTTTTAGCCAGGTTTCTGCCAGGATGACTATATCTGGGGAGTACAAGTCTATGGTGGCATGGAGTTCATGGACTTTGTTGGATATACTTCTATTATTTAGACTTAGTAGAAGGAAGTAACTTGGCTTTCTATTAGCTGTGATATGGGAGAAGTTGTGGTTTCTAGTTTGATTATGAGGATTGGGGTTGGATATGGTAGGGCCAGGGTTGGGGTGGATGTCTCCACTTAGGGCTAGTTTTGATATACATGAGGTTATTAGTTTTCTCAGTTTTTGAATGTGTTTGCACTTGCAAATGTAATTGCCTTATGGTGTTATGGATGTGCTAGAATACTGATTGTTTTATGCTGTTCAGCATCTCAGGAGATACAAAAAAAACAGAATGGTCTGTCAGAGGTGGCAAGGCTGGCTCTTTGGGCAAAAGGGTAAGCAAAGTATATTGATGGCAGTACTGTACTATTTTAATAAACTGCAGCAGGTTACTAATCTGTTATATTTGTATTTGCATTTCTGGTTTTTTTTTTAATTTTTGTGTTTTCTTTTTCTTTTTTCTTTCTTTCTTAATTTCTTTTTGCTTTGTTGTTTTGATTTTCTTCATTTCATTTCATCTTTTTCTGCAGGATCAGCAGTGGTGCAAGCAGTGGTCAGACAGCAGTGGCTGTACTCTGCATTGGCCACCATGCCAACCACTGGATTCTTAGCAACCCTTTGGTCTGTCTATCTGAATGGTGATAAAGGCACTCTGTGGAAGATAGGCCATCTCCTGGGAGGGGGAGAGTGCAGGTTCCTCATCTGTCAGTGATGCAGTGGGAGCCCACCTGGATTACCCAGAAAGAAGTTCAGTGTCTGGTGAGGACAGAAGTGGAATGGCAAGTGGAGGTCTACACTGGAAGCATTGTATGATAGAGTTGTACATCTGACCAACCCTGTCGATTGGGCCATCAGAAGACGAGACCACTGATATGGTCACCGTGGAGGTAGATACTCCTCACTCCTCCCTATCCCTCATCTTTGTGTTTGCTATCTTTTTCTGTCAATTCCCATCTCACCCTTGTAGTTCAGTCCTTCCCGTCACCAGTTGACTGCTATCTATAAGTCCATGTCTCTCCATTGTTGCTCCTGTTATGTGTCACTACCTCCACTGTCAGTCATTGTCTGCATTGTATGTGTGTGTCTACTCTGCTTCATTTCTCTTTCCCTCTGTTCTACTCACACATTCCCCTTGTTACTTTCTCTGTCTGATCCTCTTATTATTTTTTCTTTTTCTTAATGACCATTTGTACCACCAAATAATATGCCCTCTTTCCCCTCAAAACCAGTCTTCCCTTCCTCTTTGTCCTTCCATGTTTTCCTCTGATTTTTCTTCCTAGTTTCTGCTTCTCCCATCTCCCCATTTCATTTGCATTTAGATGATGAAATGACTTGTCACTTTATTATGGTGGCTTTGTATGGGCTACCTGCAGTTCCCCCATTGCAGCTATGGGACACTTTGATACATGTATAAATGTATATACCATCAGCCATACCACCTTTCTGGTACTTTCCATTGTGTCATGTGATAATTCACAACACTGTAGTTCCAGCTGCATGGATACTCTCTTTATCACATCTGCAAAGATTCATTATGCAGCACTGTCCCTGGCATGGCAACAGTACCACAGTATGCATGCTTAGTACGCATGCATATCTAAACCCTTTCATATCGCATTGTGCTAAATTCATTGTACTATTAGCACTGCATATTTGAGTTATGATTTTTTTTATGAACTTCAGGTGCTGCCTGCATGTTTTGATTTTTGATGTCCCAATGTTTCTCTGTTCAAGCGAACTCGAAGTGCCATTTAAATATATATCTATATCTGTATTTATATATATATATATATATATATATATATATAGAGCTATATATATATATATATATATATATATATATATATATATATATACACATACATCTCTCTCTCTCTCTCTCTCTCTCTCTCTCTCTCTCTCTCTATATATATATATATATATATATATATATATATATACACACACACACATGTATATATGTATACACAAAATGTTAATAAACAAGCAGTAAGCACTTTCATCTTATATCTAACACTTCATCAGACTGAGTGAACAAAACACAAGTAAACTTTTAAATACAAATCTTTAGTCAAGTGATGCGTTCAATTATTTAGTGGTTGAAGATGAGATGGCTGTTAGAAGGTCTGAGAGGTTAGCACAGAAAAAAGGAAATAACTTCATACCCATACAGAATCCACTTTCCAATGAAGTGAGAACACCTGTGGAGAAACAAGTAATGGTGTAGCCCGGGTTTTTCAACCAATAGAAGTGAATCAAGACACTGGGACAGGGAATAGTGCATGGGCTCAAGTAGATGTGCCCTTCAGTGCTTTGAAAGGGATAAAGCAGAAAAATCAGAAAAATTGGAACCAGAGATGGAAAGGTCCAAAGGGCAATCCCAGGAAATGAAAGGTATGTCTGGACTTAGTTTCAAAATTGTCAATTTGTCCTCTCATAGGGTTGATAAGGACTCTGTGTATGTTCTAAGTAAAGGATGGATTTTTGTTTCTGTGAGCAGGGCCAATAAATGTGATAATCTTAATAATTTAAGAGAATATGTCAGGAAACTTAATTTGAAGTTTTTGTTTGCTGATAATATTATTAGTGAAAGTGGATTTCAGAAGCCCAGTTTGTTTAATCCACCATTGCATCTTGAATCGGAAGCTTTTTTAAATATGAGAGAGAGAGAGAGAGAGATGCAGCTTAAAGAATTGTTAAAATCTAAACCCAAATAAAAGTTTTATAACAAACTGTTGAATGATAAGGATATATGGCTACATTTAATAAAATCAATGTAGGCATAGTGTAGAACCTATATGGAATGTTACCATGTCTGTGTACATGGTTCCCCCTTGGCAACTCACCATGCATATTAATCATGGTGCATTGCAGAGGGAAAGTCGTGGAACACGGTTATTGAATCAGTGTAGGGAGTGTGGTGATGTGTCCGCAGATGAGTAGCACACTCCCTGCACTGTCCAATTGTATTATAGCAATGTAATTTAATTTTTTAAAATTTTTTTTAAAAAGCATGTTTGCACAGTGCAGAGAAGAGTGCAGCAGTGCTAAGCAGTGCCGAGACACCTGCCAGACATCTAAAAATAGAACCTGGATATATTTAACTAGCCTGTAAAGGTTTAGTCTAACTATAGCTGAATGGGTTTGCATGGCACGCTGTGGTGCTCAGCACTGCTTTAAGATAGCTCAGAGGTATATGTAAAGGTATAGCAAAATTTCACATATCCAGCTAAACAGAGTTATGGTCTCCTGTGCAATAGATGCAGGGTTTTAATACATAAAAATGCAAGTTAGCATTTTTGTTCAAAATGCAAATTATGCAAATTATTTTAAAATACTGGCCTGCTGCAGTCAGGTAAGCTCTGCTAAGACCTGCTAAGATCTGCTAAGCACTGCATAAATAAATAACAGTGGCTAATGTTTTTGCATTGCTTGGCATCGCTTGGCTGGTTTGCACACTGCTAAGCACTGTTAACCATATGGGTTTTAGCATGCCTAGCTGAGCTGCCCTGGTTTGCACACTGATAAGTGACGTGCCACATTTTTAAATATTGCCCAATGGCATGTAAGGGTGGGAAAACAGGCAATATTAAGTCCGATAGGTGGAAATACCATATAATATGTTGGAATTCTGTCTCTGAAGGATACTATGGCAGGTGTTGGAGAGGGCTCATGCTTTTGGACACAGTGGTGGGACATTCAGGAGTCCAGGGTCATAGTCAGGCTCGTTGTCAAAAACCATGAGGGCCAGCTGATGCGGAGAGGTTACCAGGGCTCAGTGTACAAGGCTGAGGCCTGGGACCAGATGGGAAGGGACCTCACCAGTGCAACTGGTATCCCCTGCACAGGTGAACAGTGTTGTCACCACCATGACACCCAGAAAAGATGGAAGGGGGCTCTCTTGGACACCTGTGTCCAAGAATTCTGGGCTGGGAATGTCCCACATGTATGAAAGTACCATTACCTGTGTTTCACCAATATCTAATCTTAAAGGTCTGTTAAAATGGTACGCATAATGGTGTGCTTGTCTCCCAACAGCTGCAGAGGAGAGGGCTGGTAACATCTAGGCGCATGCTGGGCACTTCACCAGGTTGTGCTGTGAGTGTGGTGAGTATAGATGTATTTTGCTATCTATATTCAAATAAGCCAGAAAGAGTAAAGCATTACGTGTGATTAGGTATATACAGTAAAGACTGTATTGCAATGAATGTGGACTTACACCTGTACTGCAAGAAGTACATACTGCCAACTGTAGTGCCATAAGCAGGGAAGACTAAAGCATTAACCATAATAAAGTATATTCAATAAAGTTTGTAGTGCAATAACTGTGGAATTACAGCTGTGTTGCAACACCTGCATAATGACAGCTGTTGTGCAAAAAAACATGAAATTATACCAGTAATTAACTGAAGGTTTCTCTAATAAAGTCTGTTGTGCAATGACTGTGGAAGTAGGGCTGTTTTGCATGAAATCAATTATTAAAGCTGTTCTGCTATAAAAACACGGAATAGTATCAGTACCTGTATGAGGGTATATCTAATATTGTCTGTTGTACAATAGGGCAGTTTTGCAAAAAATCAGTTATTACAACTGTTCTGCAATCTTCTTCTGGCTTTTCCCAGTTAGGGGTCGCCACAGCAGAACTCTGGTCTGCTAATGATTGGCAGTAGATTTTTACAGTGCTGAGGTGCCAGCCTGAGGCCCAATCTTCAACAAAGGCACATCCATTCACGCATTTGTTTCAAATGTCACTCAACCTCAGGGAGGACATGCAGACTCCACACAGAAGGTGCTCCAGCCAAGAATTGAACGGGAAAACCTCTTGCTGTAAGGCGACAACACTACCGCTGAACCACCGCGGCTTCCAACACTGTTCTGCAATAAAAACACAAAATAATATCAGTACTTACATGAAGGTATATCTACTAAAGTCTGTTGTGCAATAGGGCTGTTTTGCAAGAAATTAATGATTACAAATTTTCTGCAATAAAAACACAAAATAATATCAGTTCCTGCATGAAGGTATGCCTATTAAAGTCTGTTGTGCAATAGGTGTAGGTTCAGAGTTGTTTTGTAAGAAATTACTTATTGCAACTGGTCTGCTACAACACATGAACCAATAGCAATAACACCAAGATAAATTGTGTACATCAGGATTGTCTTGTTTTCACTATTGCATGTCAGCTACAAGCATTCAGGCTGTGAGGTACGGTGCTGCAGTCAGGTATAACAGTGTACTAGTTACAGACTGCAAATAATAACCCATAATCAGATATTGTTTGTTGACTTCACAGATATTTCAACACACTGACAATGTATCGTGTACACCTGAATTCTATGTAGTAATGCATACTTTACCTAGTATCTCTGTCATGCTTGAATGTCATGCATGTGCGTTCAACTGTCACTGCAGTCAAGTATAAAACTGTAGCACTATTAGCAGGTCATATTTTGGTGCCAGGTGAGCTCTAGGTAAATATCAGTCAGTTTGGAATCAGCAGTGACTCAGTAGCTCAGTTTGCTAAATGCTGTGGATGAAGTACATTTTTGCCACACACAGACCAGGGTTCGGATCTAGTGCTATGTAGATCTAAATATTACAGTATCAATCACATAATGTTTACATATACTTTCTCCACAGGAACTACATGTAAATGGGTGAGGTATCATATATTGTGAGTACGTTATTGTGTGTTTCCATGTCACAAACTGTTACAGACATTACCAGGAATGTGAAAACACAGCATAAAATACAGGAAATAAGTCTAATAATAAAATAAAAGAAAATAAATAAAATGTGTAATCTGTGGCATGGCTGCATGCCTGGAGTATGTATTAAAGGATGTTGCAGTCAATTAATACATTTGCTGCAGATGTTCTCTGCAGTCGCTGCTATTGGGTTCTATCCCCATGCCTGCCAAACAAGGCGTAATAGTTATTTACTGTCTGTACTGTACACATACATGTCTCTCAAGTGTCACGCTGTCAAGGAATGTAATTACTGTTGTGTAATCCCTATGTCACAGATGTATCATTGACATGATTATGTAAATAGCAAAGTAAAACTACATCAGCTCACAGTACACCTTGGTAGTTATATAAGAACACCTGATGTGCAAGTGTTCTTTGTAGTTGTGTACCTACAGTTGTTACTGCTTGGCCCATACTGTCCCATCTAGACAGCTTGAGAAGTATGTACATGCTACAGTAGCTATAGGGCACTTTTACACATAAATAAAGGACAGACCTGTAGAGTAGATAGCAGTACTATTGTCAACTATATAGCCTATAAAGGTATTAATGGACTGTATTTCTCTCTTTCCCCCCCACTTCTTATCTTCAAATATTTATTATTGTTATGCATTGGTTATGGTTTACTATTAACATATGCTGTTCCATGAACTTTATTTTGCGGCATGTATTGTATTATTGTTATGTATTACAATGGTTGCATATTAACATATCTTGTTAAATTACCTATTCTGTTGGCTATATGCTGTAACTGTTATTGGCATATTGGCATGCTGTGAATATACTGACCATTCTGTTATTTATTGAGGGGTTTCACATAATATGCATTGAAATGTAATGGGGTTATTTCCAATGTTCTGACATGCTGTTGTTAGTAACAATGGTTTTGTTCATAACTAACCTAAACGTATTGCTTTACCTCCATAACTGCAGCGTGTCAGGGCTGATCTGCCTACCCTACCTCAGCTGGCCGTGGCACCGGGTCCCAGCACATCTGGGACCCAAGCCGGTGGGGACCCCTCCACTGGCCCTGCACCACCTTTGGGTGGAATTGCCACAGGGTTGGAGCCTATCCCCTTCTTTGGAGTGGCGACAGAGGTGCAGTAGTCACCCAAGATCGACTTCTATCCATGGTGCGCAGGATTGTTCAAGGAGCTATGAGCATCGCCTGCACTGGACTGAGGGCAGACTGGACAACCTAGTGGGACTGGCTGGCCCTGGCGCCCAGCCTCCAGCACAGCCACCTTTGGGGAAGTGAAGGAGCAGTGTTGACTGCCCATGGGTGGGGATCTCAGTCACACTACTGCTGTCTGGAGGGACACATGCTTCGGAGTCCACAACTCCCTCCCCATCCAAGGTGTTTACCCCCTCATGTGTCACACACTGCCCCTGTCTGCTGTCTTGTCTGTCTGCAATTGCATCCTCTCCTACCCAACGTACCTCCCCACATGTACCTATATCCCTTCCCCAACATTACACTCTCTCCTTATAAAAAAAAAAAAAAACGGGCACCTGTCCCACAAAAAAAAAAAAAAAAAATTATCGCCCCATACATAGCCCTGAATTTCGCACACTTGTCCACTGGACGCAACTAATTTGGTCCAAATGGCTTGACAACATATTTATGTTGTCCTCACCCCTCTCTCTGGGGGTTGAGAATCCAAATTCATCCACAAATTCTGTCAAACTGCACAGGTGTTACTGTACAAGAAATGGAAAGCTATGGTTCTTCCCTCCACCTATCCTACACATCGCTACTTGCCTTTCACTATGTTTTTCTCCCCTGCTTGCCCCCATTTCACCACTGTCCTATCACCCCCTTTTTCTTTTCTTTTTAATTTTTTTAGCATGGGTTTGCTCAGAGCTAAGCACAGTACTGCATCGTGTAGCACTGAGCAAACCTGCTTAAATGAGCTTTAATGTGCCTTAATGATCTTATGTGTTTCTCACAGTGTTAGGCACATGTATAAAATAATCAGCCCTGCCACATTTCAAACCTGGGCACCTGTCAACTACAGTCTACTGCACTAACCCACTATGCCCCACAGATTTTAACTAAAACAGATGTTTCCAGCAATACATATTGATTGCCACTGACAGACTGAAATCAAACCTAATGTGACAAATGGAAGTGTACCTGGGACTCTGATGCAAAAATACACAAGTAGACAGCCAAATAAATAATAATGGCAGTACCTGAAGTCCGGAATAGCAGGTAAATGTTCCCTTTTACTTGCAACATCTTGAAACACCTGCTAAGGTGTAAATGGCACAATACAAATGTTCAAATGGAAACCCTGCTGCAGAACAACTGTCTTTGAAAGCCATGCACATAATGATGGATGCAGACAACGTGTGTCACAGCCTTTATGTCAGCACATATATCTGGCAAATGCACCTATGCCTTCACTGATTCAGTAGTTTAGTCTGTTAAATCTCTTGCATATTGAACATTTTTCCACACACAGTCCTGGGTTCAAATCTAGTGTGTTGCACTTTAATTACATTGTTGTGAACATAGCAAGTAATGACTGAGTCATACAATTTTAATCCCCATAGGTTACTGCTGCTGAATTATCAGCTACTCAGTTTTGCAAGTCACAGGCCTGCAGGTAGGAACACACTGCACATATTTGTATAGCCTAACTATATGTCGCCTATTACCCTGCTATTAGCACTGTCACATAACAGATGTACCTTAAGCACATGCCTTGAGTGGACTGTAAAGGATACCCTTACCCTGGCTATGCTGTAATGACAGGGCTGCCACAGCTGCCACAGTTACACGTACAGCTTGCAGGGATCCAAAATGTTCACACTCTCCCCTATGTGTCCTAGGGTGCAGCAGGAGCTGCAGCCTGGAACATATATGACTGTATGTTAAGGTTGCTGCTATAGACTGATCATACCTCCCAACCCCCTATAACAAGGGATCTGGACACAACCATACATAAAGGGAGGGCAAAGGCTCAGAGATAGGTACATGTTTCACAGTTTGCCCCTACAAAGATAGTAAGTTGATAGAATAGCAGCTTCTGTGTTAGCATGCATATTCTGATGGGTATGAAGTGTGACACTCACATGTCTCTCTCCCCTTTCTGACCTCAGCCCACAATGTTTGCCAGTGAACTGCCAGATGACCACACTGTCATGGGACATTGAACAAACATATGAGGCAAAACTGTGAACATACTTCATACATCTCTACAGTGGGCAGCATTTGTACTTACCCTCTGTGATGCTGTAGTCTCCACACTTCAGTAATGTTCATCTCAAAAACTAAGAAAGGGGCCAAGGCCTACACAAAGGCCTTATATACTGCACTGCAGTGCCATGTTATTGGCTAATGATAGCGCAGTTCAGATGTTTTGGATGCAATTAGCAATTCTGAGCCAGAAATTGGTACAGAGGCAATTATCTTTTAATGAGCATTACCTACAAAAGGCAAGCAACCGCTTATGGGAGCAGGTCTGTATGTGGTTTTACTCGCACAGATAGCATATGTGCAAAAAAAGGAATACGTCACTCTGCCAGGTATGTACTACATTTCCCCTATAAAACAGGATGCAGATGGGAGAATGGAGGTATGGGGGATAGGGATTAAAACAGTAGGCTTCTATTAGATCTATAATAATGACATGTCAGTGATACTCTGCTGTCCAACACCTAGAGGCATGCCTCTCAATTGTCCCTGCTTTGCATCACATCTCTGCTCTGTCCCTGTCCACCACCCTACAAGGTCAGCTGTTGTAGTAAAGATAGTGGATTACACATAAGACATAGTGACACTAAGTAAGGGTGTACAGTCCTGTAACATCAAATGATGTACTGTAATTCACCTCCTCTCAGTCTGCCAATGTCACACATAAATAGTACTAACATTGTAAAAGTGTCCCTGAATGTCCCTGATGTACTCTGGCTAAGTCCCTGTTTCATGGACATTCATTCCTGTCTGGTTGAGAGCTATGCCTGACATACCTCTTAACCTCCTACAGTAAGAAATCAGGACAAAGCCATATTTAATGGGGGACAAAGGTCCAAACTCAGTGACAGAGTATACATAGTGACCATACAAAGTAAGAATGTGACTAGAGTAACAGATATTACTGTAGCATAACTGTTGTCTAAGGGGTCTGATGGATGACAGATTCTGTGTCAATTTTCTGACAGCAGCCATCAATTAGTGGACAGCCAAGAAAGACTACACCTATGAGGCAAACATGGTGACATTCTGCAAACATCTGCATAGTTGAGAGGTATGATGCCTACAGGGAACATATGCTACAGCAGGTTTGCATTGCTGTCTGTCATTGTGGCACACTGGTGTTGCTGGACTGTCCCCATATAGTTGTTGGAACAGCACACTACTATTTGTCTGACAGTAGCAGTATGACATAATGACATATTAGTGGGGATTTGCCCATAGGGACACACTACAGTATACTGCAGTGATGGGTGTAGAAACATGAAGCAGAATCTGTCACAGCACACAGGGACATTACCCAGTATTGCTACTATCTTGGTGATAGCCACACATATAGTGTGTTGCCAAACTGTGAGGAATGATGTATGAGGGAGCGGTGGATAGTGCAGGCCATTATGGGTGTGTTGTGTCTGTAAATAGTGGACATCCACGTATTTGTTCCTGTAATGTGTTCCCCTCTTGTTGTCTTGCAGGTACGATGTACTGACGGAGACTTCCTCCATTTTCATCTGGAGAGACTGACTCTGTATTGGATGCCCTCAGACTAAACCATCACATCCTGCTGTCAAGGAGTCACCACAATCATGAACAGTGGGCAGCATTGTGGGCTGGCCTTGTAAGGGCTGTTAATCATATTGGACAACAGGGCAGGACCTATGAGCAGGTCTGACACTGGGCCGCAGATATGGTCAATGCTGCACACCAAAGGGCAACTGCTATTGCCAGAGATTGTGCTGCCACCAGTGGAGGGCTTGCAACAGAACAACCACTCTCAACCACAGAGGTATTACTGGTGAACCTAGGATCAAGCAACCCAGCCAACCATCACATAATACATCCTGGAGGTGGGTTCCACAGCATCCACATCAGTGGAGCATCCAGGTAACTTACTGTATTCACCAGTATAATACATTAGCAGTCATTGTGGTAGACCCTACAGACCAGTACAGGGGCGCCAGGTCTATCTGCATTGAGGGGGGTTGGCTTTTACCTACAGTTGTGCACACATGCTCAGAATACCAACAATGTAGCCAGTATCACATTAGCTACTGTACATGTGGATATACACACATATTACCTTGTAACACTGCAACATTTGGTGTTGCTGACAGTACCTCTCCCTCACCTTTTAATAGGTACATCAGGTGTGTCTGGAGTTCATGGTCCTGTACCTGGTAAGTGTGATACTGTTGTTTTACAGATCATATATACCTTATGAATGTTACGGGATGCAATTTTGCCTTATGCACAACTATTGTGATTAGCTAGAGCAGAATAGTTGTATGTTCCATTTCTGAGAAGTTGACTACAGTGCATAGCCTAGGGAATGACAGGTGTGTATTTGTAAAAATGTTAACATGTTTGCACTTATAGTTATGAGTGACTATGCAGCCTGTTATACATGAGGCAACTCCTCCAAGATGCCCATTCAAACACAATTGGGAGAATGTGCATACCTGAGGCAGTGCTACTACAACTGGCATATCATTGTCAAGATAGCTGTACTGGGTTTTATGTGTAGTTCTGTCACATACACTATCATATTGCATACCTCACAGGTGTATTGTACTGGCATTATTACCCAGATGTAGGTGATGTGCATGTTATACAGGGCCTAGGTTGTCTGTGTATGTTGTTGTGATGTGTGTTGTGCATGGGACAAGAGATGAGAACATGTGGGACATGTAATGCAGTTGTGGATACTCACCTGTATGAGTCTGTATGGCTTACCATACATAATAGTACAGGTGGTAATGTACTGCTTTTGTCTTGCTTCTTACAGGTGAACAGGGGGGTTGGAGTCTGTCCCCCTCACAACATGATGTCAGTGTCTCATCAGACTCTGATGCTGATGGTGGCAATAGTGAGGCACTGGTGGTGTTGTCAGAGGCTGAATCGGTCCCAGAGGATGACATCTCATTTCTGTCTCCATTGTCCCTGCATACAGTCAGTTTGCCCACACATACCCAGTCACCAGAGGCCACAGATTTTGGACAGTCAGAAAGTGGCAACATAACACAGGACAGTGTGAAAATTATGGCATTAGTGAGTGTGGATATTGGCCATAGCCAGAGAACTGGCAAGATCCCACACAGGCTGACTGACAGGGGTGCTCAAAGGAGGACTGCTGCCCATCCACTTCCTGTTGTAGGTGTCACATCGCAGGTCACTTGCCGCATGTTTTTAGGCTGTCACGTAGGCATAGGCATGATCTAAATGCAATACCAGATGGATGATTAGGGTTATGGATGTGGCACAGTCTAATATCCAAGACTGCCTCCACTGCATTGGTGACACCATGGAATGTTTCACTGATGTAGTGGATAGACAGTGGGCTAAGATATTGTCTGTCATTGAGAGCAGATTGTCTGTGCTGGAACATATGGTTGGAGTTGGGATTCAGACACATGGACATAGGCCAGCAACACCATCTGCTGGGAGTCCACGTAGCCGTGTATACTCATGCTTCTGTAGTGGCAGTACCTCCAGTGCTACAGAAGGAAGTGTGCTGTCCACACCAAGACGTGGCAGGCCATGACTATGTGGTCCTGGGTGGTCCTATGGAGGACACAGGTCCATCAGACTGCAGTCACCATCAGGTACTAACACCGCATTTGACCTTAGGCATTGTGCTGCCCATGCTAAACCTGGTGAAGCCAGTTCCCATGTTTGTGGCTGGAGATGGTGAACTGTCCACTCTACCATGTACAGTCCAGAGCTGCCCACCATACACAAGTGTGGGGCTATGACTGGGCTTGACTGTGTCTACGCACACACTCTAACACCAATGTCACATGCAGGTCACCTACAGACACACACAACACCTCTTCATGACTCATGTAACCAGCACCCCTTCCTGACTCACACACATGCTATCAACTCTTTCACACAGCCTAGGCCTCTGGCACCCCCACACCACACCCTGTGCATGTGATGATACCTGTTCCACATCCCTGTCATCCATGACATCAAAACAGGAACCTGCTTATATGTGCCTGATGCACAGGGTGACAATATAACTTTACATGTGTTTGTGTAGTGCATTAGTGTTATGCTATGGAAGTTGTGGGCCACGACAGGTACTGTATGCTGGCATGTGTCAGGGCTACACATCAAATATTGTGTATCTTTGTTGCCTGATGGTACACTGGCAGTAGTGTTGCAGAATGACAAGTGTGTCAGACCTGTGTATGTTTTTGTCCCAGGAGTCTGAGCAGTTCAACTGTGGACACATGGTGGCAATACAGTGGTGCAAGATGGCAAGGCAACAAAGCAGATATATATCAGCAAGGTATGGCATGGCTCCCTAGGTGTATATGTGTAGAACAGTATGTCAGGGACAATGGGGAAAGTCAGTGTCATCATGCTTTGATACCCTGTGACACACTCTACTACCCTTGATACATGTCACGGTATTCTGCACATGCAACTCTGGATGGTGGCAGACATCAAGTATACCTATGTAGAGGAGGGCAATTTAGGGCCAGCAGCTAGTCACAGGGCCATAAAATGCATAACCAATGCACATGAGCATGTCTCTAGTGCTGTAAGGGTGCATATTTATACAGACCCACAAGTTGGATGCTGTGAGATTAGAACCCCTATCTATCTAGTATTACACACTACAACTCACAGTACTTATCACATGCACCATGCTGTTTATCTGATATTACACTGCCAGCCAGTGCTCTTAAGGTGGATGACATCAGCACGCCTTGCAACTGAGGCCAGTGTTGAGGCCAGCAGCTAGTCAGTGGGCATAAAATACATAACTATTGCTCAGAGATAGCCCCTACAGGCTTGCTTGAAGTGCTGCTTGGGCATATATTTATACACACCCACACCCACAAGTTAGATGTAAGATTAGAACCCCTTCCTATATAGTCGTACACACACTATAGCTTGCAGTACTTATCATGTGCGCCACAGACTTTATCTGCTGTTGGATTGTCTGCCAGTGCCCTTAAGGTGGATGACATCTGCAGGCCTTGTAGAAGAGGGAATGTAGAGACCAGCAGCCAATCACAGGGCCATAAAATGTATAATGCTGTACAGAGACAGCGATATGGGCATGTCCATAGTGTTGTGAGGGGATATATTGATACACACACACACACACACACACACACACACACACACACACACACACACACACACACACACACACACACACACACACACACACACACACACCAAGTTAGAGGATGTGAGATTAAAACACCTACATATCTAGTATTAAACACTTCAACTCACAGTATTTATCACACTCATCACAGGTTATGTCTGTTGTATATGTTGATGCAGGCACAGTACTTGTGCTGTACGCAAAGTGGCCTTGTGTTAGACAGCATGTGTGGCCTGCAGTACTATTATTGTACCTGGTATCCTAGGGGTGCGATACCTGGTAATAGCCCTGCTATGTGTGTATACTTACCAGTCTGGCCATATGTGGTTGTTTGCAGTTTGATAGGCAGACATGTGGTCAGGGACAATATGGCCTGTTCAAGGAATGTGTTGCACCCCTTGTACATTGCACCACCTGCATAACTATGTCTATCTGCAGGGTGACATCACACAGGCTCAGGGGTCTGTTGGTGAGTGGATTATGTAGTACTGCAGCTTTGGTCTGGTGCTGTTGGACAGCTGTTGTTATGTGTATGCGCAGATAACCTCAGCATTCAGGGGTATGTGGGAACATTCATACATCCCCGCCCATATTTATATCAATGTGTATAACAGGGTTGTCTCCTTAAATATAGTTGCGTGTGTCAGTAATGTAAATGTGTTATGTAGAAGTATATGGGGAGTCTATGTATCATTGCACTTTATATAGCTATAAATACATCTTTATATATATATATATATATATATATATATATATATATATATATATATATATATATATGTATATGGGTCCCCTTCAGATGGTCAAACATTTAAAAGATTAACTGTCATATGGCCGAGACCATATGATCAACCTTTTAAAAGCACGACCAATCTGAATGGAGATTTCCATACAGTGCGGAACTGGAAGATTTCTCATTTCTGCAATGTAGTGCAACCTCGGATTTGGTATATTTAAGTAGCGGGGGGTGTGGGGGGTGCAGGGGGGCTTGCTCCCCTGCTAAACAGAGTTAGGGTTTTTTTTTTATGTATTATGGTGTTTACTTTACATGGTGGATGTTTCAAATGTTCGATCATATGGTCTCGGCCATATGAAAGTCGAACGTTTGAGTTGTCGATCATGTAAAGTAGACCCATATATATATATATATATATATATATATATATAAATATATATATATATAGGTTTACCATCATAAGTGTGAACGGCACTCCTGTGACTGTCATATATTCGAACATGGAAGGTCAGTAATGAGGCAAAATAATCAAGCTAGGAATGGTTTAACATGGGTCGAGGTAGGTGTTCAGTATTATTCCAAACTACACACATGTCTCCTACCTCGACCCATGTTAAAACCATTCCTAGCTTGATTATTTTGCCTTCGACATTACCGTTTATGACCTTCCATGTTCGAATATATGACAGTCGCAGGAGTGCCGTTCGCACTTATGATGGTAAACCATATATATATATATATATATATATATATATATATATATATATATATATATATATATATATTTATATAGGTTTATTATTGTTTGTTCGAACAGAAAAACATTTGCCATTCGAAACAACGAAAAGTAAACCCGAACAGAAGCATTCTGACCAGCCACAATGTTGACCCAAATGGTCAACACATTTGAGTCGACATTGTTACCGAAACCATCACGTGATAGCCGTATAGGAGCTGACGTAAATCAGACTCCTATATGACATATCACATTTTTGCAGGGGGTGGCAATCCCCCCTGCAACCCCTGTGGGGGGCTGTGCCCCCACACCCCCCGCAACAAATATATTCTAACTCCGACATCACACTATGTTGGGGATATGGAAGAATTTCCAATCCCCATTGTACCACAATCTCTGTGCAGATAGTCGAATACACTATACAAATGCACTACTGCATTCACATAAGTGTGTTCATCTATCCCATCCATTTATGTTTTGTGCATGACATTCTGATTTTCAGCAGCAGTGCTGCCAATAGACTGTCATTCGCACAAACCATAGTAAACCTATATATATATATATATATATATATATATATATATATATATATATATATATATATATATATCTTTATGCCACATACTGACAGAGACAGTAATCAAGCATGAGGGGGATAGTGAGAGACAGATATGTATACTTAGCTGTATGTATGTAAAGACATATTTCCATACTGCAGGTCTTTGGATGGTAGAGGCAACAGATTTGGGCTCAAGTTAACTAAGTGTAGGAGCATGCCCAGTGTCATTATCAGTACTTACAAGGTAACTTCAGGCCAGAGCTGCCTGTACTCCAGTCTGGGATTATTGTGTGCTGCAGGCCGTTGGCTGCTGCACCTGTTACCAATGTACTGCAGTTGCCTGATATTGTCCAAGGCATTCCCCGGCTGTTTGTTGACCTTAATAATTGACTCAAACTTCAGAACTGTACAGAGCTTCACAGACTGTTCAGACTTTTGCCACATATTTTTGGCCCGTTTCACATAACATTTTGGTTTTCTGGCAAATTAGTGGCAAATCAGTGAAGACTGAAGTAAATAAATAATGACAGAAATTTGAGTTTCAGAGTCCATGCACATCTGGAGAGTCATGTTAATGCAGGACCTGTTATTCTATTGACATTCTATGTTTGTAAGAGCAAATATTTAAAACCTGTCCCAAGTTGTGGGCCTTGGTCCCACTTTTATTCACTTTATTTTGTCAGATTTCCTACTGTAAGCAGTTGAGAAGTATGATGTGACTGGGGTACATGGTGAAACACCACACACAGGGTGAGTCTGCATACCTCTCCCTGTGCATGTTTTTGCAGAATGTCCAGCATTTCGCCCCATATGTTTGCTGCATTCCTTATACATTTGTGGATTCCCAGTGCTATACTTTATATCAGTCACTGAAATGTTGTAACTACTGACACATTTAACTGATGGTCTTTACATCATGCAGCTAATCTGACCTGTTGCAGCCTGCTCTTATACTAGCCACCTGCTAGGTTACTCAGAGTGTGTCTAATGTCTGTCTGTAGGTATGGCCCTTTGTGCCCCCATTCACTCTGGCTTTGTCCAGCTTTCTTGCAGTAACAGATTGATGGGATATGACAGTCTGTGGGACTACCACCATATGAGTACCTCACATGCAAAAGATGTTGGATGCTGGATGCTGTGAGATACGAACCATCAGGACCATCATACATGCTGCTGTCCCTGGCCCACTGAGCCACACCAGCCACCAGACAGAGAGGTTTCCTTCCTCACACTATGAACAAGAGAGAAGATTGTCTTGTCTGGTGGTATATCATTGCAGACTTACTGTTACAGTAGTTGTATGGGAACACTGATGTGTTTGGAGTGGGGGACGACCAGCCTATGGTCTGTTGGCATAGACATTCATGCAACTGTCCTGTGACCCCACTGTTTGGCATCTCAATGGAATACTGTCATGGAGTTTCCAGTCATGTGGCCTAGTGGCTGTTATGGGGCACATACTATTGCACAGAGTACCTGTTGTCCCAAGTGCTGTGGCTGTTAGATCTGTACAAGTAGCCCAGTAGCCCACTATAGAGTTCTACAAGTAGCCCAGTAGCACACTATATATAGCCCACTATATTCCTTTGCATACATGTGGCAGGTCCATACATATGCTACCATATTGTATTACCCCTTACAAGTGGTGTACAGGACAGTGACTTACCTTGCAAATGCAGCAGTTGACAGACTTGTAGTTTGGGGTTGACTATGTCTGATGCATGCAGTCCACAGCCAACACATGGTGAGGTATAGGTTGTGTGGCTTGGCTGGCATCATTTTTAATGATATGTAGCAAATTGGAGTATGGTGTCAGTCCCTAGGGCCCTTGGTTGTCAGTGCATGTGCTATGCATTGTCTCTTGGCAAAGGCCAGGGCATATTGGACATACCTACGTTTGCCTACAGGGACAGCCTCAGGGGGCTCCTCCTCTGAGTCCCCCTGTGCGTGTGGCTGTGGTGACCTAGGCACATGTGGGGGGCTGTGTATCCCTTCTCTTTGCTGATCCTGCTGCAGCTGTTTCTGCAGGATCATATTGTGTAGCATGGCACATACTGTGAACATCTGTGCATATGTGGCTGGAGAGTACTGCAAGGTTCTAACAGATATATTGAGGCACTGGAAGTATGACTTCAACAGCCCAAACACATGCTCTGTGATGTTCCTGGTTTGTGTGTGTGCCTTATTATGGTGTTCTTTGTTGGGTGTGTGCATTTCTGATGGGTATCATCATCCACAGCTCCAGTGCATAGCCAGCATTCCCAAGTAAATGGCCGTGTGGGATGTCTTCCCTAGTACACATCTGATAGAGCTGTGATGCGTGCCAGATATGGCAGTTGTGATAACTGCCAGTGCTTCCAGCGCACACATTCATGATAATGCAGTTGATGGAGTAGTACCCCTTGCGGTTGACGTAGACTCTACTCTCTTCACCTGGTGATGCCTTGATGTGTAAATGAGTGCTGTGAATGGCACCCAGTACCTCAGAGTAGTGTACTACATGTTAGAAGAGTCGCATACTGCTGGCCGTCTTCTCAGGAGTGTGGGGAAAATAAATGTGCTCACTGGCATGTGGTAACATGGCATCCAGGAACTGGTGGAGTATGCTGGAAGCAGATGCCTGTGAGATTCCCAGCATGTCCACAGTTGGTCTTTGGAAAGTACCTGTTGCTAGTATCTTAAGGGCTACACATAATTTTTTTTCCACAGGGATGGGTTCCCCTCTATTGGCTGTGGGTCTGATTTGAGGGCGGCAGAGCTCACTGAGTTGATGTAGTATGTCCCTGTCCACCCTGTAGTGCTCTACAATCTCCAACTCACGCAGCTCCTGGTAGGTTGCCCTGGGCCTGAACACTCTTCTCCTTCTCAGTCTAGGCCTATGATCAGCATCAGCAGCAGCTGCATTGACCTCAGCATCTAGCACATGCATAGGTAGCAGACCTGCAGCAGCCCCTAGCATTCCCTAGGTTAAAATTTCCAAGTCTGTACTCCAATGGTGCAGACTATGAGGGAAAATCAGATTGTAAGGTGTATGCATACTTTATAATTCAATGCTGTAGGTGTTCTCTGTGTGATTGGCTAGCTATGATGCATTCCACCTGCCAGATACATAATTAAGGGGTTTAATGGCCCTAGTTTACGTGAAACAGGGCTCATTATAATTAATATATCATTGGCTTCCCCAGCCAATTTTTTTTTGACAGCCTTCCTTGCTGAGCACTGCTGCGCGCTATGCAAACCTGTGCTGCAAAGACTGATAAAGCTTAGCAGTCAGTAGACACACCCCCATGGAAGGTCACACTCAGCACGGCTGCATGCCATGTAAACACACTCAATCCCACTGAAACACGTGCCTCTTAGATAAACAAAGTTTAGCAGTCACCAGACACCCCCCTCCGCTGAGCAGGGTGGTGTGCAGTGCAAACAGGTGCCGCTGAGCTCCAATGAGCTTAAAGGTTTGTGGACGCACCCCTTTTGATGTCAGCTACCTCTTCTGTGGACACCAACATGGTTCTGTGCCTACACAGATGAGATCTGCGGACACAGATACCTATTTGTGCTATTCAGTAACCCCAGCTCATTTGCATACAGATCCGTGCACAGTACCTGGTAACTACATGGTTTCATGCCCTGCCTCATTAGCAACCATAGCAGTCCTACATTGTACATACTCCACACAGGGTCCTGTAATGCAATACTGTTACACACTCACAAATTCTGGTTTTTACAATATTTTTATATTTTTTCCATAATGGCATGTTTGCTCACTGTGGCATGCCCAGACATACTCAAGGTATTTTAAAAAATATATTTTATATTATTTTCCATATTGTTTTGGACACACAGTGGTTACTTTTGCACATATGTGTGTCCTCTATACTATTTCTGTCACTGTAACTGCACTTTTACATCCCCTGGTGTCGTTTATTCATCCTGTACCCAGAATTTTTCCATGTACATTGTGGGCACCAACACGGGGTCTGCACAACCCTGTCTACTTGCTGGATTGCTCACCATGCCTTATTTGCATGCATTTCACCTGCTTATGAGGTGATTTGCATGCCGCAGAAACTTCCTCTCAGTTCCATTTACTGGATCGCACATCTGCTTACTTCCATGTAAGCATCATGCCACTATGCCTACATGGCAAATAAGTCCGTGAAGGCTTTATTAAATTCCCCCATAACTGTCTCTAAAGCTGATAAAGGTAATGCTATTGTTGTGTTAGACAGGCAACATTGCTGTGATAAAATGTGCAGCATGTTGTCTGATACTAAATTTTACAAACCAGTTTTATTTTGTGATGTAAAAATGGCATATTCCTTACTAGATTCTTTTATTGAAGATTGGCTTTACAATGGGGTCATAAGTGGTAAAATAGCTTATTTTTTTAATATAATCCCCCTCAAATTAGCATAATATTTGGCCTGTCCAAATTCCATAAAGCTTTAGATGATCTGCCATTTAGGCCAATAGTGGCCAGTGGATATGGAAAAACTGAAGCTATTGTGATTTATGCAGACAAAGTTATGCAACAAGTGGGTCAGAAGGGTGTCTCTTATATTAGGGTTGCTTTCTGCTTTATGCTGCAAATTGAACAAGTCACTATTTTGGATTCAGATTTTTTTAGTTACTTTAGATATTCAGTCTGTCTATACAGTTATACCCAATAAGACAGGGTAGGATAGATTATGTTAGATTAGAATTATGCAACTCCAAGTTACTATCAAATAAGAATATCCATCTCATTATGGAAATGTTGGACATTATTTTGGAATATATATTTTTTAATTTAATTAATTAATCATTTTTTTTAATTTAACTCGAAATTGTACCAGCAAATTAATGGAGTAACAATGGGGGCTGCTATGGCCCCCACCTATACTGACATATTCATGAATGCATGGGAGAGAGAGTTTATTTTCAATAGTTCTTTTTCAGCCTGTATTATTTTTTGCACACGCTTTATTGACAATATCTTTTTAATTTGGAGAGGCGACACTAATTGTTATCAAGCTTTTTTTAGAATATATAAACAGTGTTAGTGCTTATTTAAAATGTATATCTTGCCATTTTAGATGATGTGCTAAAGCAGAATAATAGGTTAACAACCAAAATATATTTTATTTATTTATTTATTTATTATTTATTGGAATTTGTTTATCAGGAAAGTCCACTAGGCCAGGATAGCCGATTTTCAGTGGATGCCAGGGAACAAAAGCACCAATAGAGATAGCGGTACAAATTACATAAAGTTCCAAAAAAATCACAGTAAGTGAGTACAAATTATTTGATTATAGCTTATACCACATAATAACCTACCACATAATAATACAAGGAAGAACATACAGAGAATAATATACAAAATTCAAAGTTTACATAAGAATTAAGACATGATTCGAGCTGAGACATGAAGGGGAAAGTTTGAAGGTAGAGTAATGTGAAATACAAGGAAGGAGCGAGTCTTAAACAGAGCAAGCACTCAGAAATAAAGGAATATGACATTTTGTTCACTGGATGGCATATATAGCATAGTGAATGTAGGAAAGGGGAGGGAAGAAAAGCGAAGTATGAGAGAAAGAGAAGGTGATAAAAATGGATAAGAGAAAGAAAATGACAGTCAATAGAGAGAGGAGAGAGGAGAGAGAGCGGTAAGGAGGAAGAATGGGGAGAGCAGAGTTATTTTAGTTAGAGAAGGAGTGAGGAGATAACTAAAGGCAGTGTATAGAGAGGGGAGAGAAGAGAGAGGGAAGTAAGGAAGAAGAAGGGGGCAGATGGAGGTAGGGAAAAGGAAGTGGAGAAAGGGGAAAGGAGAAGATGTTAGGTTCAGATTGTGTAACACAATTACATAACCACTTGGAGAGAAGGTGGTTATGTAGAGCAATTTTAAAGTTGGCAGGGCATTGCTATACATGGCAGAGGTAGGTAGGTTTTTCCAGATCTTGGCAACCTTCCAGGAGTACATGAATTTACCTGCTGGTAGTTTTGGTTTATAAGTTTGGAGAAAAAAATCGGTGTTCAGATTGTAAAGTTCTAACTGGGTTGTATAGGATGAGAAGAGAGCTGAGTGCAGGGCAGTTATGGGGCTTGTAAATCAGTTTATGTGTGTAGTGAGCTGTAGGAGGATTAGATATTGAGGGAGTTCTAAGCATTGCAATTCTTTTAGGGCTATACAGTGGTGTGTGGAATGGTGGCTATTAGTAGCGAATTTATCAATTTTGTTATAGCATGATTCTAGTTTTGATAGCAGAGAAGATTGTAGGTTGGTTAGGATAGGAGCACTGCAAGCTACCAATGGCAAAAGATAAGATAGAGCTAGAGTTTGTTTAGAGAGACAGGAGAGGAACATGTTATGCCTGTAGAAAAGCCCACTTTTTTGTGAGATTTGTTGATATTATTTTGAATGTGAAGATCAGATTTGAGGTTTTCATCAACTATTAACCCCAGCAGTTTAGTATGCGTCACTAACTCGATATTAGTTGAGTTGAGAGATAAGATTTCAAAGGGGTATTTATTGATAGGTGTATTTTTCTTGGGAGTAACTATCATGAGTTTAGTCTTTTTGTGATTTAAAAAGAGGCTATTTTTGTGGAACCATTTTTCCACAGTGAGAAAGGATGTTTGGGTGGATTGCATGAAATATATTCAAAACAATGTCAATGCACTATGACATCATGCATTTTAATAAAACTAAAATCTATCTTGTGAAAGGTCAATTAATGAGAATGAGTAGACGCTATAAATGATCAATATTTTATAATGGAAGGCATTTCCCTGTGTTACAAGTTTTTGAATAAAGGTTGTCCTGTGAAGGTAGTTTTAAAGATGTGATAGATGGTAGGAAAGGAGGCATGTAAGATACTAAGACTGATAACGTCCAGCAATACAAATTATAAGACTTTGATGCTTGTGAAGAATAGTCTTGATCAAAGAGAAATAAAAAATATTTATTAGAAACAATTGAAAAATTCTCAGCCATTTCCCAGATGTTAAAAAGATTGTGAGTAAAGAACCAACATTTGTTTCTAAAAGAGGAAAAATTTGAAAGACGTCTTTCAATCTAGGTTAAGCTTTTATCCCCAAAACAAGTGTATCAAATGAGGTAATGTTTAAATGTTTATCTGCAATTTTTGACAGTATTTATTGCCAAAATCACAGATATTGCTGTCAACGATGTTAAGATTAATATTGTTGGACATTTTGCTTGTAAGTCCAAATTTGTGGTCTATTTAATTTTATACATGTCCTGCACTGCTTTTTATGTAGGGCGCACCACTAGGGAATGGTATCACAGGATGTATGAACATGATTATGCATTAACAGTAGGTGATAACAAAAACGCCTTCAGTAACATTTTGAAAGCAGATTTGATGCTGAGAATGATCTTGACTAGAAAGAGTATTTTTGGCAAATTAATTTAGATGCCTTTTATCTACCTGGACTCAATGATAAAGATAATTTTAAAGTTTTTTTAAAGCGTAAGAAAATCAATCACTAATATCACTAATTAGTTGATTACATCATGTGACTAAAGATTTGTATTTAAAAGTTTGCTTGTGTTTTAAACATTCAGTTTATTGAAGTCTTAGATATAAGATGACATTTCTTACTGGATGTCTATTAAAGCTTTGTGGAGTTTTAGTATTCTGTCAGCTGTTCTTCATCACAAGTGTTACTCCTTTTCACAGCTTTTCTCTGCTTTTATTCATTAGAAGAGTCCCTTAACTTATGACTGCTGAGTGATGCCTCCAAGAGTTTCTGCAGTTACATCTGAATGACACATCTAGGCATCAAATATGGCTTGTTCATATTTGCATTAATAATTCAAAAACCATGCTTACTTACAGAGTATTAAAACATTTCATTTTAAAAGTTTCACAATGGCAAACATACCTGTATGATATCTGACCTCTGTGTAGTGCAGGTAAAGAGATATTAATTGTTCATATAATATTTATTTATATTGTCATACATGCCATATTTTTCCAAAAATTTCAACAACCAAGAAGCACAGACACAACTGCTCAGCCTCATGTGAATGCTTTCAACTTGATGAACAAAATACTGCTGACACTATGGGTATAACTTGAATGATTGCTGAGATGTAAGTATTATAAAATATTACAAACATAATAGTGTATTTTTTAGGATTTATAAAATCCAGTTTAAGACCAAGAATTTAAAGAATACTGCCACTATAAAAATAGTTTATGCTGAAGAGTTTGCCATTTACACTTCTTTAGTAACCCCTATCATTCCAGACGGATAGACATTTGTTTGAAATGTGAGGACATAATTCGATTCTATTGAAAAGGTTAGGCTCAGGCCATTAGAAGTTGATAGTGCAAACTTCTAGAGCTCCATTAGAGGGAATGTGACTACTGTGAACATTTCATATCAGAATTCCACTAGGTTAAAAAGTTGTAATCCTGCACAACAATCAGTTAGTTAAAATCTATGGAAAAAAATGTTTTACATTAAAATATACTACTAATGGGTTCTGGTGTAAGCTCTTGAGTTTAAAGTGCTTAAAGACCACTGTCATGAAACCAGGGACTAAAACATCTTATGGTTTGTACAGGCTGATGCTTGACAAACTCAAATATGACTTCAGACAAGCAGCTGCTGTTCCTTACACAAACACATTATTCAAGTATGAGTGAGGAAAGTGCAGTTGTAGGGAGGAATGGAGTGTAAAACAATGGGAAAGAGTGGAAGTTAGGCTTAGGACAGCGATTAGGAAGGGGATTTAGGTTTAGGAAGTGGGAAGGGAGTTTATGGTGAGTGAGAGGCAGGGGAATTTAAGGCTTATAGAGTGAGAAGAGAGTTTACGATTGGAACATGGTCAGGTAATTTAGGTTTAGAGGTAGGGAGTGAAGATTTAGGTTAGGGAGTGATCTAATCTGGGATTTTATGCTGCAGAATGGGGAGTGGAATTTTAGATTAGGGAGTGATATGATCTGGGATTTTTAATTAAGTGAAGGAGAGTGCAGGTTTAGGGTTAGGAAGCAAGGACTTGTGTTAGGAACTGGTTATGAATTTTAAGGTTAGAGTTAGGGCTCTGTTATGGCTGTGCAGTTTTGTAGATTCAGGTGGTGGTGAGATAGATATTTATGTAGGCTTGGGCTAGTGGTAGTCATGGTGTATATATATCTAGAAAGAAACGGAGAGAGGCAGAGATAGATAGATAGATAGAGAGAGAGAGAGAGAGAGAGAGGGAGAGTGAGTGAGAGAGAGAGAGAGAGAGAGAGAGAAACCTGGCAGCACAATGTTATAGTAGTTGTTAGTGATACTTCACAGGGCTTGGATTTACAGCTCTCTTGTTAATTAGATTTTAAATAGGGACTTCTGCTACTGGTTATGAACTGAGTGGTCATGTTTTTGCTACACTATATTTAATACTTTGCAGTTACTTTTGGTGAAATTCAACTCATTTGATTTTAAAACCAATGAAACAAATGTATATGGCTACCAAAATTTCATAAAAAATGAAAAAGAACCAATTAAAAATGTACTTTATCCAGCTTGATGTGACTTCTGTGGAGAATGAAGTGGGACCAGATGCAGTCCTCAACAAGATAATGATTGCCAATCAAAAAAACATGCACAAGTCCTTTAAAGACACACAGCTCATTAGGTTTGAATGAACATTGGAAATTCAATTTATTCAGGAAAATTTGCTTGCGTAGCTTGAAGAAACAAAGGTTAATACTCCCTAACAAGTAACAAATCTTGCCCCTGGAGTTGATTCTGGTGGGTGTGGTCTCCTCACTTCAAGAAGCACAGATACAACTTACTTCCGATTAGCCTGAACATAGCAGCTGAAAGATACACTTCCTGACCAGGAGAACAAAGTAAGAGAAATAACTTGCTTTTACTTTGATTCAGGGATGAGGCTGAGGGTAGAAAGATGGTTTCTTTCCTCACTACCCTGAGCTCTAAAATAATTCATTTATATCCCACTGATATACTTAATATTAAAAGAATTGCTGGGCTTTCTAGCCCATACAAATCCAAACCAGCAGACTCAATCTGTTTTAATTTGCTCCTTTACATGCAAAGATAAATAAACTGTATTACATAAATTATGAAACCTAAATCAATCAAAATTCCCACTGCTTCAAATTATGAAAAGAAGGCAAATTTTCCACAGTAGTAATGGGGGAAAAGGTTGATTGTTGTGGTTAACCATAGGGACCCTGAAACATAAAGTACTTTAAACTACAACACTCTATCCAGACAAACTCAAAATGTTCTACCTAAAATCCCTAAGACCTACAATTCAACAGGATATGCTGAATGTGCTGCAACATGACAAGTGAAAAAGAAGTGACTGAATGGGATGCAGAAAGTGAAAAAAGACGCAGGGTTACTGCCCCCCCCCCCCCATAAATTAACCCATATGTTAGAAGAATAAAAGCAAAACTAGCAAAATGAAACACAACCATCAAGCCTGTGAACTCTGAATTTTTTTCAGATGTTGTCTAGTACCTGGGCTTATCCCTGTTTTGTTTAATAATTAACATCTGCGTTCATCAGTTGAATTCAGTCATTATTCCTATGCAATTTTACATATAAAAACTGATGTTGATGCTTGGTAGAATTAGGGGAGCAGAGAGTTTTCTTGATAATGGTGGACTGTTGGCTTGTCAGATAAAAATAAGTCTCATGCTGTTGATATTTTAGCAGACAAGTGGATTCTTAGCTGAGATTAGGTCCACGGGCACATTCTGGTCAGGAGCTGATTAACTGTTCAAGAAATTTATAGTCAGTCTCCTTTTGCTGTTTACTACCAGGTCATAAGTGGTCTCTTAAGATAGGTTAGCAAAGGTATCAAAGGGAAAACACTAAAAATATTAATATTTGAGATTTATATTACTTCCAGTGAAGTATATTACTTTGCCATTCATTATCTCTTAATTATAGGTCTTTTCCATGTATGCTGAAAATTCTTTTTTTTTGGTTCTAGGTATTCTTTTTTTTATTTTATATTGGGGAGTTACCCACCATATGTATGAAGATGAGAACCATGTTGGTGGAGGGGGGGGCTCTTATAGGCAGCCATCAGAGCTGAGAGTGGTTTGTGTCCTTGCTGTCTTCCTGGCAATAATGACATCTGTAATGGTCCTAACCCCACTTCCTTGGAAGGATGTACAAGCTACTTGTGTGACCATGAAGGCACACAATGATCTCCTTTTGTGAGTGTACAGGCCTATACACTCACTATAAAGCCTACAACCAGGATGTGACAAGATGAGCTGAAAACTCATAACAGAATTCACATTTTTATTACTGTCGCTTTCTGAAGAGTTTATGGCAGTATGCATCTTACTCTGTACTGCCATCTTCATTCAAGATGAGCACTCTTATCCTCCTGTGTCAGCTCTGCTAAGCACAAAGGCCACTATTCAGACTTAGATTACCTGGGCTGTAGTATCTCTATACACGTTCTGCTGGGAGCTGGGAATCCTTTTATTGAAATTTTTGTGGTGTCAGATGGAAACAGCTCTTGCTCCCTCATTGAACTGCTTGCAAAAGAATCAAATAGGGATATTATTCTAGGGACAAGCAAAATCAATTTCCTTGAGTCTGAGGATTGTCATTGTGAGTAACCATTGACATGTGACAGGTAATTATCTTAATATATTTAGAGTTTGCAGATGTTAGCCTCATTCTATCAATGGAGTTAATCATTTAATGGCTGATCTTCCATATTTATTGAGCAGTCTTCCCTCCTTTCCCTTCTTCCTCTTCTGATTTTACTACTTGCTCAGACAAAATTACTTTTATACAATTTAGAGTTCTAAGCAGTTATTCACGATGTTTGAACACTCAGATTGTTAGTATCTAAAGTTTTGCAATTTTGGGCATGAACCCATTAGACCCTCTTCCACTAAAAAGTGTTTCCTGATACCGAGTGTTTTTGTAACCAACTGACTGGTTGTTAACAGCTGACATATTGTAAATAATGGGGATATGACAGACAGCTAGGACCAGCATAACGTAAACAGCATTATTTTTCTGTTGGTTCTAATTTTGCACAATTGAATCCATTCTCTGATGAACTTTATCACATAAATTGTATTTTTCAGACAGATTAAGAGGACAAATGTGTAAAAATAACCAATGTGTTTGAAGATTTTTGTCAGTCCTATGCATCCCACTTGATCTGTGCTTTCTGCTGAGGGTATAAAAGCCTTGTAGACCCATTGGAATGGTTTGCAGGTGTCATAGGGATGTCACTTCCATCTTCATCTGCCTGGCTCCTGGATCATTTGTGTCCTGTTTAAAGCCATGTCATTTGTCACAATCAGGGCTTTATCCATCTATGTCACAGAGACAGGCACTAGTATTATTTTTTTAGCTGGTTGTTGTAGCAGTTCAATTTATAGCATCCCATTACAGTTTGTAAGTTTAAAAAGGTCTCCTACATGGAGACAAAAGGGGTTACATCTACTGATTTGTCTTTGTGGATTATTTTATTAAAGTAGTAATCCAAAATGCTTGGAAATGCAGAGCAAAGCAGGACACGTACTGCTCTCCTTGAAATAATATGTTCTTTATTGTTTAAAAACAGATAAGCGCTTTCGTCTCAAATTAGATAAAAAGAGACTTCATCAGATAAAATTCAACAAGCAAGTCTTAGTTTTAAATCGATATTAGTGATGGCTTCATGTCCTTCTATTAATAAAATATTAAAATGTTAAAGTGGCAGCACACATATACATGTATATAGATCATGTACCCAAAAGGTACCACCTTAGGAATATACGAGACAGTTGTGAATGTAATGTCCTAGCTAAACACGTTATGTTATATCCTGAGCATGACTTTAAATTTATAATTTTGGATACTATAAAAATAACTGAATGTGGGGGAGCCTGGCCATACTTATTGAAGAAGCTGGAACTTTCTTGGCAGCATCCCTGAATTCATTATAATGGCCAGGCTTGAATGACAATGTATCCATTAGCAGCCTGTTAAAACTAAAGGCGTTAGATAAATGATAACTGGATATTTACTTTTTATCCATTAGCTACCTATTTTTAAATAATTTCTTATTACTTATTTAGGTATATTAACTAGTATGTTAATGATGACACCTGAAGGCCACTCATTTTATGCCTCTTAGTGTTTTTCTATATGTTATATATGATTGAATTTTATTTATTTACATTTTTATTAATATTACCAATATTTAGTTTAGGATCTGTCTTTATTTATTCTATGTGCTGACTCTGCTCCTTTTGGGTACATGATGCATATACATGTATATGTGTGCTGCCACTTTAACATTCTAATATTTTATTAATAGGAGGACATGAAGCCACCACTAATATCTATTTAAAACTAAGACTTGCTTATTGAATTTTATCTGATGAAGTCTTTTTTAATCTAATTTGAGATGAAAGCGCTTTTTGTTTTTAAACAATAAAGAACATATTATTTCACGGAGAACAGTACTTGTACTGCTTTGCTCTGCATTTCAAAGCATTTTGGATTACTGATTTTATTTATTTTTGGGTTTTAGGTTTTATTAAAGTTTTGTTTTCTGTCATTACTTGGTTTTAGTAGTTAAACTTTTTTATTTTTACTTGATATTCATTAACTCTGTTACAAGCCAATATTTTGGTTTGGCCTTCCCCATGTTGGAATTTTCCAGGCTTTGCACATTTTTATTTATTTTATTTTACATTTGTTGACCGGGATAGTCTGACTGGATACATATCCATTTTCAGCGGAGGCCCGGGGAGAAAAGCTCCAACATACATACATACAGAAAAAAATATTGAACATAAAAAGCTTATTGTTTCCAGATTCGTTCACGCCAGCTAGTTATACAGATACATTAAAAATGCTGATAATAGGTTTAGTACATAAATACTAACTCTTAGTGAGATTCTAAGTTACATACAACGGGTAGATATTTACATGTTTACAAATGGTATACTTTTTGATAGAGGTGTCTTCGTGCAGCCAAGTAAGGAGTTGAATCCAGAAGGGTTTTAGCATAAACTTTTAGAGGAGCAGGCTAAGCAGGGCTAGTGCATGGACACATCCCTTGGAAGGTCTGGAAAGTGTACCATCTGGTAGAAACTGCATAATGGTGTTGTCAGCTGGGACTTAAACTCAAGGGAACATACAAGGTATGAGATTCCAAGGCTTCTATATAATTGACAATAAATAGTTCTAACTTACAAAAGTATCTGAAGGGAAACATTTACAATATCAGACTCTCTAGCTTTAAATGAATGCTGCCTAAAATGAAGTCTTGTTCATATAATAAAGAAAGCATCCAAAAAACAGGTAATCAGAAAATAGAAGTCTCTAAGTTTCCATATAGCACAGGAATCTTGAGACACTGTAAGGCTCATATTTCAGTCATTGTTTAGAGTTACAAACATTTCCCAATGAAAGTATAAAAAAATGGTTAAATTGCTTCCCATCATTGATTTACAGCTCACATGCTCTCTATCTTATGAGTTGTATACAACCCCTAGAATGACCCCACAGATACTCACCACTACCCCCCACTGAGTTTTTAAGGCAAAGTGGAAAATAGAAGTAGGTTGCCAGGTCTTTCTTCCATGACACACACACACACACACACACACACACACACACACACACACACACACACACACACACACACACACACACACACACACACTCACACACACACAAACACACACACACACTCACACACACACACACAAACACACACACACATACACACACACACACACACACACACACACACACACACACACACACACACACACACACACACACACACACACACACACACTTTCTCCCACTCACACCTATAGGCAATTTAGAGCATCATGAAATGTCAGGACCTGCTAGACCGAGTCCTGAAATAGGGAGACTGAATGGCCTCAAGAACAGACTCACATGTATTAAGTCCAAGATGCCGTTTCTTGGAATATTCCATTTTATCCAAGGTTTGGCAATATAAGAATTATTTATATAAGTTCAGAGAGTGTGGGGGAGGTTTGACCCTGAAATGGGGGGTGTCCCCATTCTAGAAGAAGATTAATGGAGAAGAGAGTTTTTTTGAGATTTACTTTTCTTTTGTGTTTTCTGTCTTTTTTTCTTTTTTTTTTCAGCTTGTTGGCACTCATCATTTAGAGTGCCAGCATTTCAGTAATGATCCATACTAACCTATATAAAATCATCTTCTGTTGACCATGGTATTTATCATATTGGTTGTTTAGCTCATTCCAGGGACTGTAACATTATGTTTTCTGAACAAGTGTAAGATTACGACTAGACCCATGCTCATCTGATCACTCTGCCTTGCTTCGCCAAAATTTTATGCATAAATGGAAGACATAACTGATTGGAGCTTTCAGTTGATCTTTCCACCTCCTTCCTCTAGATGCCTTGTCTGCACTTGATTTTAAATTAAAGTTATTAATTTAAGGTTGGGTTACATCTATTTTTTATCTTCTTCTCATATGCATTTTGTTTTGTTTTAAAGTTTTTTGTTCTTTTGGGGTTTTAATAGGTCTTGGTCAGGGTCAGTTAGAAAAGTTAGAAAATAATTACTTTGCAGACAGGAAATAACATCCAGGAGGAGCTGAGAAACAACATTCCTCATTTAACTAGAAATATTTAGAGGCGTCTTTATTTAGCTGTAGTGCTTGTTTGACTTATTGTTCTCTGCCTGACTATTGCTGATCTCTGTTTATATTTGATTTTGAATTCAGCTAATTAGTGGGAGGAGCAGAGAACTAGAGTTGCTCATTTAACTAGAAATATTTAGAGGCATCTTTACTTAGTTGTAGTACTTGTTTGATTTACTCTTCTCTGCCCGACTATTGCTGATCTCTGTCTGCATTTGATTTTTTTTCCACACACCCATGCACCTTATTGTTGTAATCTTAAACTTGATGGCTTTTGAGTTGCCCTCCCCTACTATAAATCTGGTTTTGAATACTCCTCCCAGTCCCATCACATCTGCTCATTCTACTGAGTACTAAGAGATCAGCTGGGAAGGCCCACCCCCCCTCTTAAACTCAAATTATCTTCTGCTTTATCTCTTCCCACTTACTTAAAAAATGTACATTACCCAGCTTTTTTTTTACTGTATCTGTGCTGCTTCTTACTTAGTTTTATTTAGCTTTTTGCTGCACATTCTTAAAGTTTTCAGTTGCATTTAGTCTGTTGCATTTATTACTGCTTGCTAGTAGCCTGATAAAATTGTAACTGTTATTCTAAGCCTCTTAGTTTTGATTTATGCACTTGGACTTCAAACTAGTTATCTTAAATAAGGAAGGTTTGTGGTCTACACTCTTGTGGTAGGAGAGGTAGCTCACCCCCTTCTAAGTGGGGAATTGCTGATTGAAGGCTTATTTCCTCTGTTATTCTAAAACTGTCTTAATTCTGGTTTAAGTTCTTGGGCTTCAGGCCAGTTATTTTACATTAAGAAGGCTTGTGGTCTATACTCTTGTCGTAGGAGCTGGAAATTGCCATTGAAGGCTTATTGTGCATGTTATTCTAAGTGTCTTTGTTCTGATTTACGCACTTGGGTTCCAAACCAGTTATTTCACATTATGAAGGTTTGTAGTCTATACTTTTGTGGCAGGAGAAGATAACCTACACCCTTCTGAGCTGGGAATTTCTGGTTGAAGGCTTACTGTGTCTGTTATTCCAAATGTTCTGGTCACTGGTGATTCTATAGTGAGGCACACTGAGTCCCCCTCACCAGACTAAGTAAGTAAGGAGAGAATCATGGTTAGTTGCCTTTCTGGGGCTAGGCTCCATCAAGTCAGACAGGCACTCAGGTCATTGACTCACAGGACCAGTATGACAGTGTCGTAGTCCATGTGGGTGTTAATGACCTGAGGCATAAGTCCCTTTATTATATGAAGCGAGACACGATTGAGCTCACTCATTATGTGTCTCAGGCAGGTATGAGCCTAGCATTGAACAGCATACTACATTCACCAAGGATGATGCCACGTTACTAATAGAAAATGATTTATTATAACACTTGGCTTATCTTCTGGTGTCAATCCAGGGGGTACAATATTTGACGGCCTGGGAAGATGTGGTTGACAGACCATGTTGCTCTGCCAGGGATGGTATGCACTTATCCCCTCTAGACTTTCAGATATTGTCAAAGACATTTTTCACACACATTGTGCCTTTTTTTAGGCAATGTCAAACTGATAAACCTTACAATGTAACTGAACCTATGAAAGAATATCTGAAGGTGGTACTGCTCATGCTAGATGTGTTAACAAGAAACTCCATTCCCTGCAAGCCTTCCTTTCCCTGGGTAAGGTAAACATCTCTATAGTGATAGAGACATGGTTTAAAGTCACTGATAGTATCCCAGCAATGCAAGGTTATAATGCCTTTCACACTTTTAGACCAGCTATTACACAAAAGGGAAATAAAGGTGGAGAAGTGTCAGTCTATATTAAGACTTATCTCACATCCAGACTAGTTAAACTTTATGACCCACTGGAACACATACATGTGCAACTCACCATAAACAAGGTGTAGTACCATATCCTTTGCAACATACAGGTCCCCCTCTATGTCCCAGAAAATCCATACTACCTGTCTGAATGTACCAGAGTCCCTCACTGTTCAACCCAATATGATATTCATGGGAGATTTCAACTACCCTTGTATAGATTGGGAATCCTACACCACTTCTAATGCAAAAGTCCAGCAATTTCTAAACTTTGTTAATACCAACATCCTGTAACAGTTGTTCCATTCTCCTTCCAGAGGTACAAATATCCTTGAACTTGTACTCATGAACATGGGGTGGGGGACAATGTTCCTCACCCAATATAGTATCTTTGGTTGTCAGATCTGACCGTAAGGCAGTATTACTTAAAATAAAAATTAAATCCAGTGATCTAGCAAAGCAAAAACCTTTAGGAACTATTCCAAGGCTAACCTCTGTCTACTAAGCAACACCTTGTCTAAATTCCAAGCACCCCCAAACCCAGTAAACACCATAGAATGCACTGAGCTATTTAGAAAATCTCTGTACAGCCATATTGATAGCTGTATAAAACAAGCTGTGCCCACTCGTATTATGAATAAGGCAAACTCAGAACACAAGCCACCCTGGTGGAATCACACCATCAATCTGTTATACAACAAAAGAAAAAATCTTGGCCAAGTGTAGGAGGAACAAAGCCATAGGAATTAAAAGGCCCTTGACCATTCTAAACAGGCAGCTAAGAGGGTTAATTAATACTTCAAAGGCTAAATTTGAAGGAAAAATAACTTCTCAGGCAAATGACAACCACAAAGTTTTCTACATCTATGTCCATAACCTCAAAGGAAATACACAACAATGCACACAACTTATTGTAAATGGTATTTCTCATGCTGAACCAGAGACCATTGTTAACCTTTTGGCTGACAGGTTCAGATAAAATTTCTCCCCCACTCCCCCCCCATAGTCCAACGGAAATACCACATAATACAATCCCTCTAACCATTACTAGGGAACAGGTCATCAATGCACTTACCAAGGTCAAAAACACTGCATTGATAAGCCATGATAAGAAAATAGATGTTTAATAAACAGCATGAAAAAAGACCTCTCTGGTCCACTTGAATCACTTTTCAACTAGAACTTTCAGTCAGGCTTTATGCAAAGGAGTGGAAGATGGCTACAGTCATTCCCCTGCACAAAGGAGGTTCATCCACTGATCCAGGTTACTACAGGCCCATAAGTCTTACTAGTCGCATATGTAAGGCCATGGAAAAAATCATCAGGGACATGATAAATGAGAACATACGTAATCTGCAAATGCTGCACCCATCACAGTTAGGCTTTGTAAAAAGAAGGTCATGCCTATTAAATCTGTTGGACTTTTTTGAGAGGGTTACTAAAGCATTGGATGAAGATAAGACTGTGCACATTGCTTAACTCAATCTGGCCAAGGCTTTTGATATAATACCCCACGCAGGCATTATAGACACGCTCATTAATTTAGGTATAAACACTTTTATTACACATGGGATAGTCAGCTGGCTCACTGGTAGGACCCAGGAGGTCAAAATAGATGAGGCCACCTCCACCAAGCGACCAGTAACTAGCAGAGTCCCCGAAGGCTGGGTACTAGGTCCCCTCTTTTTTAGCATCTATTTCTCTAAAATGGAAGCAAATGCTGAAGGTTTATGGATGGCAAAGTTTGCAGATGATTGCAAGCTGGAAGTTTTCATCAACTCCCCTGCAGAGACTAGCATTCTTCAAGAAGGTTTATCTCTTACTAAGAAATGATGCCAAAGCCATAGTCTTAAACACAATGCTAAGAAATGCATAATTGTACCCTTTGGGAAGCTAAGCTAAGCCAAGCTAATTACAATATTGATAATACACCCCTAAGAGTCAATCCAGTTGTCAGGGATGTGGGTTTGCACATAGACAGTAGCCTTACCTTCGACCACCACATGGCTACAGTGGTGAGGAAATGCTTTTATGTTGCACAACTTGTAAGTAAGGGCATGTCATCTAGAGCCAGAGAGGTAATTATCTCACTATACTCCACTCTTATCAGACCAATCACAGAGTGCAATGCTGCCTTTGATATTTAATCCCTCCGCGGGTGGAAGGTTGGCATAATGGACCTTGTGTTTGCCTTACAAACACAAGGTGCAAGGTTTGAGTCTCACAAGGGATAATTGGCTAGGCTTAAAATGGCTCGCAAGGGCAGTTAGCTTAGTACTAATCTATGAACCTATGAACTTATAAGGTGTTTGCCTTACAGACATGAGGTACAGGGTTCAATTCTCACAGGGGATAATTGGCCAGGATTAAAATGGCCTACAAGGGCAGTTAGTCTAGTACTAATCGATGAACCTATGAAGCTATGAACCTGGCCAAGCATATGCAGCAACTATACAGACCTCAAAGTTTCCTTAAAAAAGGATACAAAGTGTAACAAACTTGCCTTATGTAGAGTGTCTTAAAGCTCTTTCCCTCTGCTCATTTTCCTATAGATTGCTGAGGGGTGATCTATGTCTGGCTTACAAGGCATCCACAAACCCCACACTTATGAATCCCCTACATATTCATAAGTCAAAGAGTAACAGAAACACAAGGTCTAGGGACCGGAATTTTGTCTGTGACTTAAACAGAACGTGCTAGAGAGACACATGTGTCCAGAGACTGCCCCTCCTGTGGAACAACTTTCCCATCCATATGAAGCTGAGTTCATCAATTACCCAGTTTAAACATAACCTAGACAAGTGGATGGGGAATAGGACATTTACACTGGGCCTGACACCCGTGTCCGTTATGGATAGAAGTAGCTTATAAATGCCTGTCCCTCAATGTCCTATTTGGGTACAGGACATCATTATTCTTTCAGAAAAACTTGGCTAGGCTTAGAAAGGCCCCCCCAAGTTGTTAGCCTTGTAACAGTCTATGAATCTATGAATCTGTGAAAGTGAGGAAGAACAGTAGCAGAAGCTTTGGATTCAATGTTAGCATCTCTCAAGCTATATATATATTCAGTATCAGTGAAAGTCACCATAATAATTAGAGGTATATGATTTAGGAACTGTATTTTAATCTGTTTGTTTCCCCTTTGCCTGCACCGTTCTGGCTTGTTATGATTTGCTAAGCCTAGTAAAAAGGTTTGATAATAAAAATAAATGCAAACACAGTGGCACCTTGTTTTCATCTAGTCACTAATGTTTGCAACCTAAGGCAAGCTCAGCTCATACTTTATAGCCATAGGTTAGGCATCCACACTAAAACCAAATTAAAATATATCCACTATAATTCTAATAAAAACAGACATAATGGTCCATCAGTTCTATCACCAAAAACAAGAACCCCAAAGACATGTTACAAACTAAGTATGACAGTGCAGACCCAGGTGAGACTTAACCAACAGTGTAATCTCCAATCCAGAGTAAGTCATTCAACTGCTACACACACACACACACACATATATATATATATATATATATATATATATATGTGTGTGTGTGTGTGTGTGTGTGTATTTTTTTATCCTTTGTCAACCAGGTTAATCCCATGAGCCTAGTGGCTTCTTTTCAGGGGAGATCCGAGGTGTTTTTTATACTACTGCCATATATGAGATGTGCCAGCATGTGAAAACATACTTACCAAATAAATAAAAGGACTGACACACCATTTGATTGCAAAATTAAAACAAATAATTTCCTTTTGAGTACATCAGCAACATTTGCCCAGAAAGTAAAATTAACTATGTCTGACTGGAAATACACTACAAGTTTTGTATGGGGTTAGACTGGGGATGGGTGGACAAAGGTCTAAAAATGTTACTAATCAAATGTGGGACTTTGTGAAGTAAGCTATATAGATAAGGTAAATCATTTCTTTAGAATATGATTGTGAGTCAGTAGAAAGAAAGGAACGTATGAAGGAAGGGAAGGGGGAGACATTAAAGCCATAGAGAGGGTAAGCCAATCAGGGTGGCTGTCCTATGTGGCAAGTTGTAGGGTGGATTGATCAGCATATACACATTTAAGGAAAAAAAAACAGTCGACAGTCCACAAGGATTGCAATTACTTTTAATGACAGCTTGTAAGATGTCACATGGTTCCTTCTAGGTTGCTCCTTAGCTTGCTATATAATGATGAAGCCCTCTATGTTTGGTTTTGTTGTACTTGAAATACATATTTCCTGGTACAACATTGTTCCTGAATCTTTGTAGGGACTATATTTAAATGTCCTTTTTTTTTTGTTTGTTTCAAGCCATTATCAGAGCTCTGTAAAACTCCCTTATAAATGGTACCAGTTTAATCCAACTTCATAACTCATTTATCAAAAAGCAAGCAGAATGGAGAATTAAAATCATGGATAAAATTAAACAATTAATTACATAAATGATTTATAAGAAAAAGATTTATTGTAATATAACAGATATTTTTTTCAGAATGGTAAATGGGCTCTGAAAGAAAAAGTTTGGCAAATTGGATTGACTAAAGCCTGTGCTCCTACAGAGCAGAGAAGAAAGCCAAAACCATAAAATGACTGAATGGATTATTCCGAGGGCAATTCTCTATTTGAATTAGAGTGGATCATTAATAAGTAGTTATCCTTAACAGGAAATATTCATAGTTATTAATATTTTTTTATGAAAACTTAGTTATATTTTCCACAACATAATTGATTATGCAGTTATTGGAAGGCAGTAATATATGCCTAGCTGTATATAATACACACAGGCATACATACACATTTAAAATATAGTATTGAATAGGAGACCATGTTTTGCTGTGGTTAGAATCTCGGTTTATGGCAGTACTGATTGCCATTAGAATATTGAGCAGCTTAGGGCTTTAGTTATGTTTAAGCTTGTGGCTGAGGAGGTGGATTTGTTATACAGAGGGAAAACAACAGTCATTGACTACATTAAGCTGTTCAGCTTTCATTGAATCGCAAAGACTGACTCACAAACAGGCCTTGAAAATGAGCCCTTATGAATAATTAATAAGTCAGATTGGCATGTTACACTACGTTTTTAAGGAAAATAAACACAGTGCTTCCACTTTCAGAGTTTCATTGCTCCTAGAAACCTACAGCTGCTGAGTGATGTCAGGCTGGGAATACCACGTTCCGATATACCTGTCGTGTGGTTTTGTCTTTTTGATAAAAAAAATTAAAATAGATAAGAAAAACTTTGACAAGATATATTTTATGTGGCTTCACAATGTACCAGCACCTTTTTTTCCGTATACTTTAATGTTACAGTCTGTATACTGCAGGTCATGGTATGTATTACTAAGAAGTGGCTCAACATTAATAAGCTTTGTTGTGTTCTTTTTGTCCCTCTCTCTCTCATATTCCTATGAGCTTCAAGCCCCCCATCTCCCACTGACCCATTAGTTTCATTCTGTCTTGGCCTCCAAGGATACTAGATGTAAGAGGTAAAAGTGACAGTTTATAGAATGCCATCTTGCTGTAAGTAAGGGGATTGTTTTTCTGCCTCTACGTTCTTTCCCTTTTATCCAGCAGGCACTGTGCAGTTGGTACATAGTTCTGCACATTCACCTTGCCTAGGGAGACAAAAATGTCTTCCTGCCTTGTTATAGACAATGTACATCTGTGGTCTGACCCACAAGTGTCACTCCTACAGTAAGGCATGTGCTCCTCTAGGATGAATGAGGCACTGCTGGTCACTCACTCCCATTTCTCCCCAGTCAGCTTCTCTAAGGCCAGTCTGCTAAATGTACCTAGGCCATCTTGGCCACCGTTATAATTTACCACTCTGTGCCACATAGAAGTGTTAACACGGCCCATAACTAATTTTGTGATTTACAAATGTAACACAAATGTAGAGATAATCACAACTAGTTTCTATTTAGTAGCAGAGTGCTTATGTTAAAAATCAAAAATGGCCATATTTACCTGGCTTAGCTGCATCTCCCATTAACAGAGTTTCATCCATGATGCCTACTGGCTGTATTTCATTTTCTTGTATTTTTTAAGTTGCTTGTCATGTTTGATTGCTGTCTAGTGGTGAGTGCAGGGCAGCTAAAGACCTAACTTTTTACTTGAGTGATTTATTTGCTAGGATGCTCAGAGTTCATTGTTTTCTTTGTTTTATATTCTTCCTTAATGATGTTTGTTTTGCTGTTATGCATCTCACCTCATTTTGTAGGAATATTATTTTTTCTAGATACAGTCAATGACATTGCTTGTATTTTTCTATTTTCATTTGATAAAAACTGTATTTTTTCTGCAAGTTATTTTACTGAGGCATAAGTATAAGCTTTTAGTGTTTTGATAGGAAATTCTGGCATTTCACGTAATCGCTAAATTCTAAAAATGATACTTTATCTAGTTATTGGAAAGTTCACTGAACACAACTGTCCCTTTTCAAAGGTAATTCATTCTTGTTATATAAGTAGAGTTTTAAGAATACATTATTCAGTTTGAAAAAGTCTTGTAAGAGACAAAAGCACTTATTGTTTAATGTGAATCTCAATAAATTTGTTTGTTTTTTTATTATCCGGCTTTGTTTTCATTTTCATTTTTATCAGTTAGCTCAGTTTTGACTGTTTCTGTTTGGTGTTCAGTTTTATGAAAAAAACAAATGAATTCCAGATTCCTGATGCTGCCATCATGTTTTACTCTTCATGCTACACCCAGTGGTTCTATTGTCTCAACAGGAGGAGTGCATAAGTCATTCTACAGTATAGAGAAGTAATAATCCAAATGAAAATGCTGTATTCCAGAGATGGGATGAAGCCCTAGCAGGGTGTTTAGCCCCACCATTGGATCAATTTAGTGGTGAGGA
The DNA here is from genome assembly GCF_019279795.1 of Protopterus annectens. Classification (NCBI taxonomy): domain Eukaryota; kingdom Metazoa; phylum Chordata; order Ceratodontiformes; family Protopteridae; genus Protopterus; species Protopterus annectens. The sequence continues at coordinate 1,076,638,662 of NC_056746.1, forward strand.
AGCAGCAAATCCCGGCAGCTCAGCCCCAAATTTTGTTGAAGCCATCAGACAATTAGAGAAGGATTTATTGAAATTGAAATGTTTACAGTTGGACAGTTTATATTTTGATAACTGTTTGCATTTGCAGATAGTACCCAAGGGCTTGGGAGTTTCCATTATTCCTATTGGTGAAGATCTGCTGAAAGAATTTGTGAGCAAATGGATCGATTTGAATTAAAAGGTGGGTCTGCAGTATTTAGAAATGTTGATAAACTTAAACAAACAAAGAATAGACTGCTTAAATGGTAAAATCTGAGCTGCTTTCTTTAAACTCAAGGATGGTATAACAGTGGACAAAAGACACAAGCTGATGAAAGAACACAAAACTGAAAACTGGTTGCAGGAAGGAAGGCACCAAACACAAAACGTAAGAACAAGCAGTTTAATCTAAAATGAAGCGCTTTTCGTCGCAGTGAATACTGTGACTTCTTCAGATAAAAACATCATTAAGAGCATGCCCTTAAGTAGTCAGTGAGCAGTAGTTAATTAGTTAGGTAATTAACCAGTATTAATTAATCAGTTCATTTCATTCTTCTTGACAACAAATTGAAAACTAGTACTCATAGAATCTACAGTTTCTAAGGACTACAAAAGTGTCACAAATACATTTAGACACACCTACATACAAAACTCAAACCCTAACCCTACAGAAGAAACAATACTAAATGTTCTTATATACCATAAAATACCTACAAAGGTTTTTTTAATTCATAAGTTCCAAATATCTAAAATGCTAAAATGACATAGTAAACCCATGTTCATTCATACGATTGTTGATTTTTAAGATCTTATGTACAATTAATACATACCTTACATGAATTCTATATGTAAAACCCTATCTAGCAAGGCTTTTTAATTTCAGAATACATACAACAGAACATCTTTCATTTAGACCTGGATACTGCCCTGCATTGGTGTTCAACTGCCATATTAATTCTAAACATTCTAACTCCAGTGAAACTGGACCCCCCCGTGTTATTGGGTACAATTTGGTCTATTGCCCTGAACAAAAACCTGTGATCCATGTATTTGCAGGTATATTTAGCTAGGGCACTGTCTTTGCTCAATTTGCCAATGTGGTATAAATGTTCATATATTCTTTCCTGCAATTTCCTATCTGTTTTCCCTATATAGAATGTGGGACACATTTGGCATTGGGCTAGGTATATGACCCCTTTAGACTGGCAGTTTAATCTAAATCTGGTGGTGTATTGAGTGCCTTTGATCTTAAACTTCTGACCCACATCCATATGTTTACAGTACTTGCACATACCACATTTATACATCCCACATCTACTGACTAGAATTAGCCACATTCTTAGAATCAAGGGTGTGCCTAATGATGCAATAAGTTTGTTTAGTGAACTATTGGGCATTATTTTGTCCAATAACTATGTAATCTTTGACAAAAGATTGTTTTTACAACTATCAGGGATAGCCATGGGGTCCGCCAATTTAGTTATGGCTGACTGGGAACACAAATTTGTCCTACAGAACAACTGTATACACCACCAGATTTAGATTAAACTATGTAAGAAAGTTGAACTTTTTGTATCACATTGATTCTAATAGAGAAGAGATGTTTACTAAACCAAGTGCTTTTAATCCTCTGCTTAAAAAGGAGCGTGAATTATTTCTTATCACTTCAGAATTGCAAATTATAGATTTACTGAATAACAAACCAATGTACCATTATGACAATTTATCTGCCACAGAGAAAAAGTTATTTAATAATTTAGTTTACAACAATGAGATACTAGCAACTAAGGCAGAGAAATGTAATGCATTAGTGGTGCTTGATAGGGCTAAGTATGATTTAAATATGTTGGAAATGCTGGAAGATACTAATTTTTATAGAGCAGTTTCTTATACAGAAGTGAAAAAAGCTTATTCCTTTATTGATTCTCAGATAGAAGAATGGTTCTATTATGATCGGATAACTGAATCTATTAGGAAGTATTTAAGAGTTGACAACCCTAAAGTGAGTCGTATTTTTGGCTTACCTAAAATTCATAAGAATATAGATAACCCCCTGTTTAGGCAGATAGCTGCCAGTAATAAAGGCAAAATGGAAGCAATGGCAATTTTTGTTGATAAACACCTGGAACAGGCTGTGGAACTGAATAGCTCTTACATTAGAGATACCTTTGATTTTAAAACTAAGATAGAAAATTTAAGAGTACAAGAGGCAGATTTACTGGTCACTTTAGACATTAACTCATTATATATTGTAATACCAAATGAAGAAGGTATGAAAATGGTCAGAATGGAAATAAACAAGTCGAAGTTATTCTCAAAAAATACTGTGAGCCTTGTTATGGAAATACTACATTAAGCTACAAGTTTTTTGAATTCAACAACAAACTGTACTGCCAAATTAACACAATAGGGGCCACTATGGCTCCCACTTGTGCAAATATTTTTATGGATGGGAGGGAGAGAGATAATATTTTTGACAGTATTTATGTTGAAAACGTGTTATTTAAATGTTTCGTTGACGACGTGTTTTTGATTTGCAGAGGCGGTGTTGATCTGTTAAATGAATTTTTAATTTATGTTAACAATATCAGTTCTTTTCTGAAATTCACTTCAGACTGTAGCCCTATTAGCATCAGTTATTTAGATGTTACAGTTTTAAAGGAAGGGGACAAATTAATTATCAAAACATGTAAGAAGAATGTGCATAATAATGCATATTTACACTACAAAAGTATGCACCCTAACAAAAAATAAAGCAAATATTGTCAAAGGTCAATTAATGACAATCAACAGGTTAACAGAAAAGGATGCTGATTTTTTGAAGAGGGTGCTAGTTTATGCAGCAAGTTCATTAGCAGAGGTTATCCTGAAAGTCTAGTGTCAGAAAAAAATATTGAAATGTGTAATTTAAGGAAATCTGACAATATTGCAATCACAAGGTCTAAGCAAGCAGATTTTAGGACTTCTATGCAAATAAATAATAGTATGGATGAAAGAGCAATTAAAATATTATATCTAATAATTGGAAATTTTTGAAGAGTGGTTCAGAGATTAATAAAATAGTAGGTGATCACCCAGCTTTTATACAGAAGAGGGACAAATGTTTTAAGAGCTAAATTAAAACTGCCCGATACTCAGTGTACTAAACCAGGTATGTTTAAATGATTGAACAGCAATTTTTGTGATTATCTGTTTACTGCTGTGGATGGACCATGTATCAATAATTATAACTTAATTATTAAGGGATGTTACAAATGTAAATTTAACTTTGTTGTATATTTAGCAGTCTGTATAACCTGCATGTCCTTATATGTGGGTCGCACCACAAAAGAATTTATGAGCATAAACATGCAGTTCCAGTGAGGGATCAAAGAAATGCACTTTGAAAACATTCCCCCGAATTCACTAACCTTCCATGCAGGGCTAGCCTAGTCCTGCGCAGAAGCACCCATGTAGGAGCAGGATGGCAGCTCGCCATGCATAATAATGAAGGCACTCTGCCTGAGCTCCTAAGCTTAAATGGAGCATGTGCAAGTGCAGGGGGCGTGTCTGAGAACAGAACTCTCAGAACAAACATGCCCCTGCAATGTAGAACAGCAGAAGCTCTTAAGAAATGAGTGAGTTCACTCATAGGTGTCCTCATATCCCCACCAACAGTCCCCCATGTGTACAACAGCAACAGGACATATAAATTAAAAGAAGAAACCCTTTTATTTTTGTTAAAAATCCGATTAAAGCTAACCGTAGGTGGGCAGGTGTGCCCATTGCTTAGCTATGGGTAAAGCAGCTTAAATGGCTGAAGAGGATAACAAGGAAGATATATGCAACTGAAGCAGTATAGCAATTAAGGTTACCACCTGTTCCACTTTACGAGGGACAATCCTTCTTTGGGCAGTTGTGTCTTGACAAAAAATTTTAAAAATAGCAAAGGTCCTGAGATTTTTAGGACAAAATTATTTCCTATATTTTATGTAATAGTTGCATAAAACAGTTTTCTGTATCTAAAATACCTAAATGTTATAAGAAACAGAATAAGCAACTAAAATGCCACAAGAATAAGCTTTTATTTAGGCAAAAAAGTTAAGTTCTATCCTTTGTACTGACCATGGGTATGTGTTGGCCTGTAAAATCTGATGTTTGTACCTAAAATGTCCCACTTTGGCCTTTAGAAAAGGTGGCAACCCTAATAACAATAGTGTAGTGGGCAGAGTACTCACCTTATAAGCAGGCATTCCTGGTTTGAGTGCCACTGCAGCACATTCCATCTTCCATGTGAAATATGTATATGAACATTTTGTTGCTGTATAACCTACTAAATAACATTTAAATGTGAACTGGAGTACTGCATTAAATGCACATGTGAAGTGTCAGTGTCATAATGAATAAGGCACTTGTAAGCAGGGTTAAGCACAAATAAGCAGTAGTAAGGATATATAAGCACTAGTAAGCGTGTTTAAGTGCGTTTGCATGGGGGTAAGCATTGCCTACACAGATTAAGCAAAGTAGAAGCTAACTGAATGTAAGAAACTGTAACCGGAAGTAAGTACTGCTTAGCTCCTCGCAAACCCACCTACAACTGCTTTAAAGTGCCTTAACCACTCTGTGTCCAATGGCCCGTGTTCTGCCCAGCAACAAAATAAACAGCCTCTGCAAGGCTTGAACCCAAGACACTGTACACTACAGTCCCACAGTAGTTAATCACCAAGCCATCATAGCAGTACACACTATTGAGGTTTCAACAAACAAATCCCCACCATAGGAAATCAAATTGAACATGTGAAAGGAATATATGTACACTGTGATGTTGTATAACCTGCTACATAACATAAATATGTGAACTGGAGTACTGCAGTAAGGCCAGATGTGTGGTGTTATTGTAATAAAGTGTTGAAGTCCCCAGGACCCCATACAGTGTATTTACACATGAATCATGGATACCACACACATATATAACATGTAACAAATAATACATCAATACCAAAAGGAAAATATAATGCAAACAAAATATTAAGCAATGCTAAGCATTGCACAGCTCTGCTTAGTTGGGGTAAGCAATGTGTAGGCCGGCTATCTCAATCTGCCCAGTGGTATGCCTCTTTAAGCAATGCCAACATTAGGTAAGCAGGTGTGATCATAGCTTAACCTTTTCAAAACCATCCAATCACAGGAAAGTGCAGGAAATTGGGTGTATTTAAACCCCACAGGCACCAATAATTCCCATACCTGGTTGCAACTCCCTACTTTAGGCAGAATGGCTGGCGTTGGGGAAGGCACTAGATTTAGAGCGCAGCGCTAGGGCAGCCAGGAGTCCAGATTCATGGTATGGCTTCTAGTAAAACACCATGAGGAGAGACTACTGCAAGGCCAGTACCAGGGCTCTCAGTATAAAGTGGAGGCCTGGGACAATCTAACCCATGACCTCACCAGTGCCACTGGTATCCCCCAGACTGGTGAGCAGGTCAGGCATCACCATGCTGACCTGAAGCGGTGGAGGGGTGATCTCTTGGACCAGCGGATCCAAGAAGCAAGGCAGATGGCCGATGCCCCAGCACTGAGTAAGTACCCATTCTACTACATAGATAATGATTGCCTAGCTTGTGTATACTATAAATAGGCAATGGCTAAATATCACTGTATTTCTTTGACAGCTGCAGATGAGTGGGCTGTGACCCAGCAAGCCCATGCTGCTAGGCTACAAAGGCTGCATCACGAGGCAAGTTAGTAACATTCCCGCATGTACTGTCATAACAAATAAATATAACAGTTCTGGAAAGTGTTGTATCAGTAAAGCAGTGTATTGTTTATGGGATGTACTGAATAAACCAGACAATATGGCAGGAAGACTGTCATATAGGCTGCATGGAAATAAAGGTGTAATATCTTGTGAATAAACATACACCCCTGGAGTGCTTGTGTACATTCTGATGTCATATGTTGTTGTAGTGTTGCATTATATAAATAGTACTGTTGTATTAAGCAGCGTTCCCACACTGTTGAATGCAGTTAAAATGTGTAGGAAGTTCAGTATAACAATGTTGGAAGTCCAAAGAGGTCAGTCATATAGAACAACTGAGGGAGACTTAGACAGAAACCATTGCAATGCTTTACACCAATTCCCTGATTGCACAGTGTACTGTGATGTCAACAGTAATCTTCTTACCACACACAGCAGGGGTTCAAATCCAGGGAGTGGTAGTAAGTTGTAGGCATAATCATACCCCACAACTGTACAGAGTTTGTGAGAATGTTTAGATAGAAAACTGTATGCATAATTAGACCCAGCAACTGTAAGACTTTGCTAGAATGTTCAGATAGTACGCTGTAAGCATAATCATAAGCATCAACTGTACAGACTGTGGCAGAATGTTCAGGTAGTCAGCTGCATGCATAGTCATACCCATCAACTGTTCGATCTTCCAGCATGTTCAGATAACTGGCCCAAATCTGCTGCCTGGTAACCTGTTCCCCTGACTAATCAGTGTGATGATCCAAGAAATGTTGGCAGCTTATACTGACATATAATGGATAGTCAGACCTGAACATAAAAATAGAATCTATGTGGAAACAAACCTGCCATTGTAGCATCTCACCCAAAGTGTATGACAGCAATTCTCAATATATGTCACATTAACACCTGCATCCTGTCATGCCTGGACCAGAGTGTGTGCAATAACAGATTGTTAGGTATGTGTTTAACAGCAACATGGAATCTGGCAGTATGTCTAGAACTTGTCAGGTAGTGTTAACAAAGATTTTCTCCACAGCTATAACAGGTAAGAGGTGCAGACTGTAGGTACTACACAGGTCTCGTATATACTTGTCTACAAGCATGGAATCTGGGAGTATGTGTAGAACGTGTCAGGTAGTGTTAATGATTTTCTCAACAGGTATAACAGGTAAGAGGTGTAGACTGTAGGCACTACACAGGTCACGTATATACCTGTCTACAAGCATGGAATCTGGGAGTATGTGTAGAAAGTGTCAGGTAGTGTTAACAATGATTTTCTCAACAGGTATAACAGGCAAGAGGTGTAGACTACATGTACGACACAGTCCACACATATACTAATCTACAAACATACCATTGTACAAAGTAAGGACATTGGGTAGTGTAATAATACATATAAGGGACAGATCACTGCAGTGACTAAGAAAGTTGTGAAAACTACAGGGATATATTAGTTGTTAATTGACCTCTCTCGTTCTCACCCCCTCCATATGTGCAACAATAACCTCATTACACACCTCAATGGGTACGTGTACACTCCAAACTTTTGTTGGGACATATGTCCTATTGGTTTATAAATATTCACATTTGGTTCTATGGATGTGCCATGTTAAAATACTCCAATATTGGTGGCCTGTTGCCATCATTGAAACCTGTATGCTGTTGTAATGGCCACTGTTGTCCCATATATGCATGTGTTCTGCTTGATCTGCAACTGTTGTAAACTGGTGTCTTGGGTTAATTGGAATACCTATCCATGTTGTTGTAACTAATACTGAATGCTGTTGACTATGACTAACTGATATCTTTCTTAAAACTGCAACACATAGCTCATATGGGAAGGCCAGTCCCAGCAGACCCACCTGTCCCACCTCAGCTGGCCATGGCACTGGGCACCAGCACGTCTGGGCCCAGCCTGGGACCTCCTCCTCCATTGGCCCTGCACCACCTTCGGGTGGAACCACCACAGGGGATGGGGATCGGCCCCCCTGGGAGCAGGGATGGAGAGGTACATGTCACCCACCGTCAGGTCCTGGCCGTGATGCATAGGGAGCTCGACAAGGAGATTCGAGACCAACTATGCCAGCTTGAGGGCCATGTGGTGCAGTTAGAGGGTGAGCCTGCCCCCTCCTATCCAGCCCCCAGCACAGCTACCTTTGGGGCCATGAAGGTGGTGGTGACTGCCCATGGGTGGGGACCTCAGTCCCACTGTTTCCATTTGGGGGCTCATGGCCTTGATACTTCCAAGCACCCCTCCCCGTCCAAGTTGTTTACCCCCCACATGTGTCATATACCACCCCTGTATGCATCTTGTTTGTCTTGTCTGTTAACCTACCCAACCTACCTCCCAAATATACCTACTACCCCTCGCCAACATCCCACTCTCACCTGAAAAAGAAAAAAAAGGGCAATCTGTTCCCATAAAAAAATCTCGCCCCATACATAGCTGTCCATTTCGCACACATGTCCACTGGACACATGTAATCCAGTCTAATTGGCATCACAACTTATTATTGTTGTCCTCACCCCCACCCAGGGGTTTGAGTGTCCAATTCTACCTCCAAATTCAGTGTATATGCACAGCTGTTGCTGTAGAAGAAATGGGCAGCTATGGACCTTCCCTTCAGCCTTCCTGCATATCCCTTTGCTATTTTCCCTACTGTCTTTCCCTCTTTGTTCCTCTTTTTTCACCACTTTCCTATCAACCTCTTTTTCTTTTCTTTTAAAGAAATTAGCACGGGAGTAAGCATGAGTAAGCACTTTTAAGCAGCAGTAAGCGGGTTTAAGCCTGTTTGCACTGTGGTAAGCAATGCCTGCACTGGTTAAGCAATGTAGAAGCTGAGTGTAAGAAGCTTTAATTGGAGGTTAACATTGCTTACCTCCACGCAAACCCACGCAAACCTGCTTACAATTGCTTAAAAGTGCCCTAGTCACTCTGTATCCAACAGCTGTCGTCCAGCCCAACAACAAAACAATCTGCACTTCCAAGTTACAAACTCTGGACACTATAGGCAAAGTGATTTACCACTAAGCCATGGCAGATATACATACAGCTGATGTTATCACAAACATATCATCCAGCACAGTCATTCAACAGTATAGGAAATGTATGTAATTATGTAGATTAATACGAGCAACCATTTGCCCATTGCTCAAATACAGTATTTTGAGCAGTCTATGTATATCAAAAAAACAGTGCCTGTTCAATCATAATGTGAGAACAGTAGTCTTGCAAAAAACATAAGAAAATAATAAAATACGGTGCACGTTGAGGGGGCATGTGGGCATGCTTCATGGTCAGAATGTCAAACCTGGGATGTAGGTTCCGGGGAATGGAGAGCTGAGGCTGGGCAGGTGTGTGAGCAAACCACTGCTTCTCAAACTCCTGGCAGGCTGCTACCAGTGGGAGGAACAGTGTAAACCAGCTAAGTCTAATTTTGACACAAAACAGGTCCGTCCCTGGCAGGACGAACCAAAAATTGTGAGTCAAACCATTGTCTAGACATGCCACGAAAGATGAACAAGGCAAGGCTTGTATGTACGTGGACTAAACGGATGAAGAGCCTGAAGAAGCTTGGGTCGAGACAGTATACTGGATGAGTACCGAGATGTGGAGAGAGGGCAATGTATGGAGGTGTGGTATGGCTGGGCTAGCAACTGGAGAATGGATGGTTGCTGTGTACATAGAGCTCTGGGGGTGGGGGAAGGAACCATGGGTATGAAATTACGGAAGATATATGCAGATGAAGCAGCACAGCAATAGTGTAGTGGGCAGAGCATCTGCCTAATGAGCAGGCAATTCCGGTTTGAGTCCCACTGCAGCAGAGTCTACTTTACATGGCAAAGAACATTATAACCAGTTTTGTTGTCGCAAAACCCACTAAATACCACATATTTGAATTAGAGTACTGCAGGAAATGCACATGTGAAGTGTCAGTGTCATAATCAATAAGGCACTAGTAATCAGGTTTAAGCACAAATAAGCAGTAGTAAGCATATGCAAGCACTAGTAAGCATGTTTAAGTGTGTCTGCGCGGGGTAAGCACTGCCTACACAGATTAAGTAATATGGAAGCTTACTGAGTAGATGAAAGTGTGACCAGAAGTTAGCAGTGCTTACTGTCGAGCAAACCCGTGCAAACTCGCTTAGAACTGTTTAAAAGTGCTTTAATCACTCTATAGCCAATGGCCCTTGTTCTTCCCAGCAACAAAATAAACAGCCTCTGCAAGGCTCAAACCCAGGACCCTGCATACCATACACAAAATGACCTCCCACTAAGCCATACGCAAATCCAATGTTTTCAGAAACATATCATCCAGTCCAGTCATGCAACAGTACAGAGAATGTATGCCAACATGTATATGTATGTGTGTGTAAATATATTAATATCTAAACAGATACAACATATCTATATATGTATGTATATATATATATATATATATATATATATATATATATTTCTAAAAATATATACATATATATCAATGTATATGAACATATATACATGCAAATGCCTACATTGACACATCTATGTGTCTAGACCTGTATGTCTACATATACACAGCAAGTTACATATGTGTACGCAGATATATATCTATGAAGATATATACGGACATAGTTATATATATGTAAGCAGATATATATATAGGTATATATGGCCATACATCTGTAGATATCAATGGCAGATTAACAAAAACACATATGTCCACATGTACCGTTAATGGGGTTGAGAGGCCCCAGACACTATACATCTTGTATGAATACGCATCCCCCCCCACAGCCAAACATGTCCACCTTGCAATACATTACTAAGTGTTGCAGATCCTATAACCAGGACCTGACACGACATGGGCACAAGATGTTAACAGTACTACATTCCACTTGTATAATGTCAGGATGTTATTGGCAACATATCATGCAGTACAGCCTGCCTCCCACAGGAAATGTAAAATGTGGAAGCCATCAACATCCCCAGGATACAGATACACAGACACAGATATGCAGATACAGATATACATATATACATATATACGCATCCCCCCACAGCCAAACATGTCCACATTGCAATACATTACTAAGTGTTGCAGATCCCATAACCAGGACCTGACATGACATGGGCACAAGATGTTAACAGTACTACATCCCACATGTATGATGTCAGGCTGGTATTGGTAACATATCATGCAGTACAGCCTGCCTCCCATAGGAAATGTAAAATGTGGAAGCCATCAACATCCCCAGGATACAGATACACAGACACAGATATGCAGATACAGATATACATATATACGGATCCCCGACACAACGTCGACATTCCAGAATGCTGACAACCATATGGCCAACACCATATGATCAACATTTGGAATGCTGACATTGTAAGAAGTCCACAAAAAAAGGAGAATAAAATTTCCATTAAACTGCTAGCAGGGGGGCTATGCAACCCCCATAACTTTAATGTACCAACTCTGAGATCGCACTACAGTGCAGGAATGGAAATCTTTCCATTCCACACTATAGTGAGATGCCGGTTCCGCATTGCCGGCATTCCGAATGTCGATCATATGGTGTTGGCCATATGGTTGTCGGCATTCTGGAATGTCGGCAAACTGAAGGGGACCCATATATACATACACACACACACACACACACACACACACACACATATATATATATATATATATATATATATATATATATATATATATACATATAGATATACATGTGACTACACAAACACGCAGATATATGTACAGTAAGATACATATGTAGAAGGTGCACACAATATGAAACAGCCACTATGCCTACAGTTAACACCTGAACAACTGTACACTGTATGGGCCACCCATACAAATGACAATCGTTGCCTGCAACATATACCCACAGAGAGGTCATAGGAAAAACACCACACACAGGTTTGCAGAAATGGAAAACCTTTAATTGTGTACTATTACAGTTCTAAATGCCATGTCATATAGCTGTTCAGACACTGACATCCATATAAACAGAGGAATGCAACTGTGAAACAGTTATACTAATACAGTAGTCTGGAAAGATTCACAACTGTTGCTGTCTAGGCCAAGCCCGTCAAATTGTACAATAGTGAAGACAGGCTGGGCCACAGGATACCAAACAATCAACAGTATGTAGTTCAGGTGTATTATTTAGTAGCCTCTATCTACACTCTGTACAAAATCAGTAGGTGATAAAGACATCATGTGACCAAATGTGTTGTAACTGTTACATAACAAGGCATAGCTGACACCATCACAAGCACACTAACAAACAGAACAGTCTGTATGGCAGGAGGCAGTAGGTTTGCATTAACCCAATTTATGTACGTAATGTAAATATAGGTGAAGTATATGGTACTGTACATCCAGATACCTTAAGGCAACTCACACCTGATACCCCCACATTTTGTAACAGCCTAGGTCATGTATGGTGCTTCCCCCCCAGACTTAATAATACAGGGCCATATACCACTGTTACATACACTTTCCTCTGGACTGCATAAGGGCACACATGTATTGTGTAGGTGACACCCACACGTATATGGCCCCAGCCCCACTGTATCTGTGGGGGATACAACAGCATGGACTGATGGCAGCAATGGCAGTGTGATATAATCACAGCCCACTACAGAACAACCCCCAACAGCATGTCATATGTGCAAAACTTGGTATGTAGGTGGAGGACAGACACATATGTGGAAAAAAGTTGTCATACATTAAGCAAGTTGCTGGTGTTACAGGATAGTCTGCAACATGCCCTTAGTCAGGGAATTGAGGTTAGAAACAGAAATGGATGTAACCATGAACTGATAGCACTCAACACACACTGCCAGTGAATTAGCTGATACAGGACCTGTGTGGTGGACAGAAAAAACATGATAGGCATACCTCTGGCCACTAAGAGGATAGGCCCACAGTTGTGAGCTATGCAGACAGACTGCATTCCAAGGTAAACTAGTATGTACACACACACCCTGTAAAACTAGTAATATACAAAGCACAACACAACTCTACTCACACTCTGTAGTTCCTGAACCTCCTACAAATATGTGGCTGCTCTGAGTGTGCTGGTTCTCCTGTAAGAGGTATTGCTACCTGCTGTCTCTAACACTGATGCCCACACACATGAAGGATGTCCATCACACAGGAAATTTAAAGGGACCGCTCCTACATGATTTAGGTGGTTGCCATGGCAGTGGTAATTGGAAGTACTACACATGTGTAATTATATATATAAGTAGACTATTGCTACTGTCATTGGGATTGTCTTCACAGACATGGTGTGTGTGGGAGGTCACATCTGCTTATAACATGTGTACCATTGGCTACTGACAGACAGACGAAGGACATCATAGTAAAGTACCGCTGCTAGCACATAATGCCCCTGTGGACTGCAACAGAGATATTGGCCAATATATGTGGACATTCTGACACACTCTGTACAGTCCAGAGGTATACACATAACCCCTTAGTGCACAACATGTGTACCATGCCTGACAATATGGATGTAGACAGCCATGTAGATGGGTATAACACATAATGACTGGTATACATTTGCCACCATAGGTTATACATTCACACACCCCTGTCTGGCCTGACACATAATAACCACTGGTACAGGGGTGCCATGGCCAGATACTACCCACTAGATAGTGACATACATCTGTACAGCATCCCACTGCTCTGTTGACATACATGACTGTTAAGGGAGGCCTGGCAGCAGTACATCTGGCAAGTATCTGCACATGACATCTCACTGGGTAAATGCAGTAAGCTGATAGGCATGTAACAATGCACTGTGCAGGCTACAGGCAGTCTGGCTCAACACAAGTCTACATCTCCTATAGGGGAATGTACATGTACCTGCATCTGAGCAAGTTGCTGGCTGAAACCTCACAAAACTGGACCAACAGGCAGCTCAATGCTTCCCACTCCCACTGGTAAGCAAGGGAACTTCCTCTCTTCCAAATTAGGTAAAGAATCAGTAACAGGAACTGCAAACAAAGCCCAGGGATCAGCAAGCTCTGAAACTGGACTATTCTAGCTCAGTAAGGCGGGAAAACAAGAGATATTTTTTTGTTTTTTTTTTTCAGAAAACAAGCAGAAACAGATACAGTAAACACTTATAAATGCTATAAATCGGCTATCACAGCCTACACAAACAATTTGCAACAGTTACAGATTTTAAAAGTAACAAAACTGAGAAACAAGTGCAATAATTTTTTTTTTTCAGAAAACAAGCAGAAACAGATACAGTAAACACTTATAAATGCTATAAATCGGCTATCACAGCCTACACAAACAATTTGCAACAGTTACAGATTTTAAAAGTAACAAAACTGAGAAACAAGTGCAATAACAGAATAAATGCAGAATAAACAATAACAATGTATCAGCAAGCAGGCAAAATACAGTTGCTAGATAAATAGAAGTGGAAAGCCACAAAAAATATACTTAAATCAGGTAAAGTCGCTTTTTTAGCTCTCTGAAGCTTGGATTACTCTGCTGGCCACCACGAGGATCTGTGCTGAGTAGGTACAAGCTAAAAAACGCGTGTTTAGCGTTTTTTATATCAGGGGGCTGAAAGAAGCTAGGAAATGGCCCAAAACGACCAATAAACTACAAGTTGCTGGCTGAAACCTCACAAAACTGGACCAACAGGCAGCTCAATGCTTCCCACTCCTACTGGTAAGCAAGGGAACTTTCTCTCTTCCAAATTAGGTAAAGAATCAGTAATAGGAACTTCAAACAAAGCCCAGGGATCAGCAAGCTCTGAAACTGGACTATTCTAGCTCAGTAAGGCGGGAAAACAAGATATATATATATATTTTTTTTCCAGAAAACAAGCAGAAACAGATACAGTAAACACTTATAAATGCTATAAATCGGCTATCACAGCCTACACAAACAATTTGCAACAGTTACAGATTTTAAAAGTAACAAAACTGAGAAACAAGTGCAATAACAGAATAAATGCAGAATAAACAATAACAATGTATCAGCAAGCAGGCGAAATACAGTTGCTAGATAAATAGAAGTGGAAAGCCACAAAAATATACTTAAATCAGGTAAAGTCGCTTTTTTAGCTCTCTGAAGCTTGGATTACTCTGCTGGCCACCACGAGGACCTGTGCTGAGTAGGTACAAGCTAAAAAACGCGCGTTTAGCGTTTTCTATATCAGGGGGCTGAAAGAAGCTAGGAACTGGCCCAAAATGACCAATAAACTACAAGTTGCTGGCTGAAACCTCACAAAACTGGACCAACAGGCAGCTCAATGCTTCCTCTCCCACTGGTAAGCAAGGGAACTTCCTCTCTTCCAAATTAGGTAAAGAATCAGTAACAGGAACTGCAAACAAAGCCCAGGGATCAGCAAGCTCTGAAACTGGACTATTCTAGCTCAGTAAGGGGAAAACAAGAGATATTTTTTTTTTTTTTTTTTTTTTTTTTCAGAAAACAAGCAGAAACAGATACAGTAAACACTTATAAATGCTATAAATCAGCTATCACAGCCTACACAAACAATTTGCAACAGTTACAGATTTTAAAAGTAACAAACTGAGAAACAAGTGCAATAACAGAATAAATGCAGAATAAACAATAACAATGTATCAGCAAGCAGGCGAAATACAGTTGCTAGATAAATAGAAGTGGAAAGCCACAAAAATATACTTAAATCAGGTAAAGTCACTTTTTTAGCTCTCTGAAGCTTGGATTACTCTGCTGGCCACCACGAGGATCTGTGCTGAGTAGGTACAAGCTAAAAAACGCGCGTTTAGCGTTTTCTATATCAGGGGGCTGAAAGAAGCTAGGAACTGGCCCAAAACGACCAATAAACTACAAGTTGCTGGCTGAAACCTCACAAAACTGCAGCTCAATGCTTCCCACTCCCACTGGTAAGCAAGGGAATTTCCTCTCTTCCAAATTAGGTAAAGAATCAGTAACAGGAACTGCAAACAAAGCCCAGGGATCAGCAAGCTCTGAAACTGGACTATTCTAGCTCAGTACCTACAAGCTTCTTTCAGCCCCCTGATATAGAAAACGCTAAACGCGTGTTTGCGCGGTTTAGCGCGGTGCTGCTACCGTTGCACACTAGGGCAGCGCCGGTTAAGCAGATTTAAACTATTAGGGCTACCTAAAGTCCACTCTTCAAATTTTCCCTTAAAACTACCTTCCTCGAACTATACTGCTGATCTAATCAGCATATCCTATAACTAAAAAGATCATCTCTACCTAACTCCGAGTAGCCTATTCTGTATCTGTCAAACCTAGCACTTGCTCCTACAGTACTTATCACTGAGATACAGCACTCTTGTTATAGATAGTACCCCAAAAAGGCGAAACCCCATTTCTCAGACACCCACATCCCCCGGAATCTCTTTTTAAAGTTTTTATGTCTATTCCTTCTAGCATGTCGAGGGATCAGTTGCTAGTATCCTCTCCTGCTCAGCTGGTGAACCTGGGAATATTGAGGCAATGTTACAATTGCCTCATGTACACAGACAACCCTCTCCTCCTCCCACAAAACACAAATACATGCGAGAGATGCAACTATATGGCCAAACTGGAGGCTGAGCTCTCTCAACTTAGGACTGGCAAGACCAGACAGGAGAAGAAGGTTACCACACACATTATAGACCCAGTCTCACATAGTACCATCACAACCTCAAATCATACACATAAACACACAAAGACATACTCGGAGGCTCTGATCAGAAATCTACTAAAACAGCAGAGGCCACCAAAGCAGACACCCAAACAACCACCACCTCAGAACACAACACCTGCAACACATAGACCTCACAGTCAGAGTGTCAAACAGTCACAGCTCTTAAGGCCAAACACAATGCCAGACACACTAGTCATTGGTGACTCCATAGTCAGACACACTGGCCCGCTCACCAGAATGAGGAAGGAGAGAGCTACAGTAAGCTGCGTGTCGGGCTAGAATCCGCACATAACGCAAGCACTCAGGTCTCTCAACAGCAGGTACAAATACGACCCAGTCATTGTCCACGCTGGTGTAAATGACCTGAGACGTACCTCCTTGGACTACATGAAAAGAGACATTGAGGAGCTTTCTGATTATGTAGCCCAGGCAGGTATGACCCTGACCTTGAGCAGTATCCTACCTTCACCAAGAATGATGCCACAATACAGAGATAAGATGATCAGCTTTAACAATTGGCTTAAACTCTGGTGTCATTCAAAGGGGATCCAATGTCTGTCTGCCTGGGATGACATGCTGGACAAGCCACGCTGCTTCGCAAGGGATGGCTTGCACCTGTCACCCCTGGGATTCCAGATATTGGCAAAGGCTCTTGCCACCCCCATAGTGCCTTTTTGAGGCAAGGCTCAAATTCTAAACCTACCACCCTAGAACACAAAAAAGGAAAAAAACTAAGGGTAATGCTGCTCAATGCCAGAAGTCTCAAAATGCACGCACTCGAGGCCCTTCTCAGTATGGAGAACATCGATGTCTGTGCTGTGACAGAAACCTGGTTCAAGGCTCCTGAGAGCACCCCAGCACTAACAGGTTTTACCTCATACCATGCGTTCCGGCCCCAAAATCCGGACAATACCAAGAAAGGAGGGGGGGTATCCATATTCATCAAGGACACCCACACCTCAAGACTGGTGGCAACGCACGATGCATCGGAGACCATCCAGGTGCAATTAACCATAGGCAAGACTGCTCTGCAAATTGTAGCATGTTACAGGCCACCCTCACAAACACAGGAACCTCACATGACTTTCCTGAAAACACTGGAGGGGATAAATGTATCTCCAAACACCATCATACTAGGTGACTTCAATTACCCTAATATAGACTGGGAACACTACTCAAGCCCAAACACCCTAGCCCAAAAGTTCCTGGAATTCATAAACTCAAATGCCATGGAACAACTAGTCACCATCCCCACAAGAGGAGAAAACATACTTGATCTCATCATCACGAACATGGGAGCACAATGTTCAACACGAAGTATACCCCTCACTGGTGAGATCAGATCACAAACTAATCTTGCTGGAGGTCCTCATCCCACCCCACCTGAAATAAAAAGACCACAGTAAAAACTTCTGAAAGCCAACTTCACACTTCTAAAGACTAGTGTGGTCTCCTTTAAGGCCCCCGAGCGGGCGGAAAACAGTACTCAAGCCGCTGAATCACTTACAAATGCCTTCTACCAGCACCTGCAGCACTGCATGGATAAGGCAATCCCAAGCAAAACAAAGACTCTTTGTACCAAGGGCAAGCATCCAGTCTGGTGGACCCCAGCCATAAACAAACTCTACAACAAAAGGAGGAAGCTACTACAAGATAGAGCAAAATCCTTAAAAGGTAAGACACTCTTGATCACTATAAGTAAAAAACTAAGAGCTCTCATAAAATCATCCAAAGCAAATTTTGAGAGAAAAATAGCTAAAGACTCAAAGGACAATCATAAGGCCTTCTTTAGATATGTTAGAAACCTGGGAGGAAACTTCCAGATATGCTCAGAACTAGTTCAAAATGATGTGAAGATTACTGATCCTACAGACATTGCCAACATACTGGCTGACAGGTTCAGTGCAAACTCCCCCAAAAGGAGAGATATCTATACCAAATGGTTGCAGCCTCGCAAACTTCTCAAACGCCCAAGTGAGAACTGCTCTCTCCAAAGCAAAAAACACAGCATCCATGGGACCTGATGGTGTCCCAGGCTGTGTGCTCAACGAACTCAACGAGGAATTAAACCCACAGCTAGGACAGCTGTTTAATCATAGTCTCACCTCTGGATACGCACCCAGGAGTGGCGCACTGTGACTGTGGTCCCACTTCACAAAGGCGGTGCCTCCACAGACCCTGGAAATTACCGCCCATTAGCTTGACAAGCCTTATCTGCAAAGCTATGGAGAGGATCATAATGGACCTCATAAATAAAGACATAGGGAATTTGCAGACTTTGGATCCAACCCAGTTTGGCTTTGTCAAAGGCAGATCATGCCTTTTAAACTTGGTTGACTTTTTCAAACAGTCACCAAAGCCATTGATGAGGGAAAGGCAGTCCATACAGCCTACCTCGATCTGGCGAAGGCCTTGATACAATACCCACTCAGGTATCATTGAAAAACTCATCAGCTTAAATGTTAACCCATACATCACAAGATGGGTTGCAAACTGGCTGAGTGACAGAACCCACAGGGTCAGAGTTGCTGGTGCCATGTCAGACTCAAAGCCTGTCACAAGTGGTGTCCCACAGGGCTCAGTCCTGGGCCCACTCTTGTTTGGCATCTACTTTTCCGAAGTACAAGCAAACACAGGAGGGTTATGGCTGACAAAGTTTGCAGATGACTGCAAACTGGCCGTGGTAAAACACATCTGACACAGATATCCTTCAGAAGGGTCTCACAGAAATGGATGACTGGTGCCAGAGCCGTGGCCTAAAGTTAAATGCCAAAAAATGCATAGTCATACCCTTCGGGAAAAACAAGGTTACCCCTGGCTACCATATAGGTGGTAATCCTCTGAGCACAGAAGAAGTTATCAGGGACCTGGGGACCCAGGTTGACAGTAGCCTGTCATTCGACACCCATGTAGCTAAAGTAGTTAGGAAGACCTTCTACATTGCCCACCTCATCATGAAGGGATTCACATCTAGATCGAGGGAGGTCATAGTCTCCCTATACTCATCACTCATCAGACCAATGATTGAGTACAATGCCCCATTCGGAATGTATCTGACCCGACACTTGCAGCAGCTGGAGAGGCCACAAAAGTTCCTCACCAAAAGGATAAAGGGTCTCAAATATCTGTCCTATGCTGCCCGACTGAAAGAACTCCAGCTCTATTCAGTCGCTTACCGCTTGCTCAGAGGTGACCTTTGCCTGACATACAAGGCCATGTCAAACCCAGAGTTGATGAATATGCTTCACCTCAAAAAATCTAGATCCGTCAGAGCCACAAGGGCAGGAGACTTAAACCTCAACACGGCTATTAATAGGACATGCTGGAGGGATAGATTCATCACCCAAAGACTCCCTATGCTGTGGAACAAAATCCCGGTATATGTGAGGCAGAGCACCTCGCTGGCCTTGTTCAAGAGAAATCTTGACCAATGGATGGGAGATCGCAGATATACTCCAGGGATTACCTCAGTGTCACTGCTAGACAGAGGCACAGCAAAATAATGGGTATAGTTCCCCATACAAAAGGGGTGGCTTAAGCCACAAAACTATGGGCTAGGCTTATAAATGCCCTCGGGCAGATAGCCTAGTATGACCCTATGAACCTATTATATATAGCAGGCTCTACAGGCATGTCACAGCACAAGATAAGATGCACCAGTGTGAAAGTGCATAACCACAACCAATGTGAACACAGCCACATATGTTAAGCTAGCATAATATTACAGTATATGGACTATCTGAGCAACACCATCCTCATATGTACCACTCACAGACTGATCCTACATATACTGGGATACTACACAGTTTAGTCTGATGGCTGTCTGTGGTACGGTACATGTGTGTGTGTATGGCCCTACAAACATGTACGCCAATATGGTACCATACAGTGGAGCAGCATGTAACATCAGATAAGACGGGAACTAGAACAATGACAGCTACCACAGTCTGTACACAGGCTAGGGTACATATTAACAATACACAGACTGTCAACATTCACCATAAGTACACAGACCTCAGTACTGTACAAACATCCACAGAATGTCCAGGTTATGTCATGAAATATAACCTATACTGTACATAACATGTGTAGCAGTCTGATATCTCACTGGCTTGCCATCAGATATGATGACACTAATTATGGTGTACAGCACATATGCACCATTTCATGCACGACATATGTACAAAAGTTGACAGAGTTGTGGCTGGAAGCACCTACGCAGGGAACCAGTATTGACATGTTGCTGTGATAACCTCATACATTTACTGCTGGAATGGGGTTTGTTGCAACATATGTCCTATGAGGGATATGAAGTCAGTAACTGTCACTGCTTTCACCATCTACAGACTGCAATCCTCACACTACCTTCTGCAGTCCACAGATAGATGCTCCATGGGTGACACATGAAACCAAAGGCACAACACACTGCCCAGTCTGCAGATGACTCTGCAGATGGGGATTCCTCATAAACATTGAAATGACAAGGCAGGTATTGAGACATGTAGGACAGCCATATCCACACACACACACTGTTAAACCAACAATACTCCAAATGCAGTATAGCAGCACTTACAGTCTGTAGTCAGGTCAGGCGCATTTCCCTCCTGTGTGTTGCTCTGTTTCCACAGTGTATGTTGTTATAGGTAAATCCCCAATCCATATGAGATGCTGTTTGCCAGACAACAGATCTAGTTCCTGCACACAGTGAATGAAAAGGGCCAACACCAACATGATGTTCCTAGATATTGGATTGTGTTTCCATGCAATTGGCTATGGGAATGTTACCACAGCTGTTCCACATGCAATCAGCTAGGGGAAAGCTGCAATTCATGCAGAGGACATCAGATGATCATGAACATCACTTAAAATGCACATGCTGTTGTCTATGCAAAGTAGGTGTAGGTCCCCACATCCACCAGAGAGGGAGTGGGTGAGGCAGACAGAGGTAAAGACAAGTCAGGGAGGGGTGGGAGAGTAAAACTTAGGCATGTTTGTCACACACCTACCAGCACAGGGTATCAACCCCCTGATGACTATATAGTGCTAGCACAGTTCTATGCAGTTATTGGATGCACCACATGGGTTACCTGTTGTGGAGCCCTCAGAACATATATGTGATGGTGAGTGACATCTGCAACAGGGATATGGCTGTTATACGGAAGGTGACGTACACGTGCCTGTCCACATGAACAGGTGCCAGCATCAGCACAGCCACACTCTCACAGAGATGCACACACATTGACACACTTGGCAAGGCCAGGATTACAACTCATCAGTAGTGGGATTGCCACAACACATCACTGTGCAGGCATCACATGCACCAAATGGGTCATATTGGGTTGTATGGGCAAAGGATATGGGGAGGTGTCTGACATCAGACAGCATGCTACATTATGCCCATGGGGGTTGTAAAGAGTGTGGATGTGAACATACGCACCATACAACACACACAAAAACACACAGGGTGCCAGTGCTGACATGCATGGGTCCATGTCTGCATGAGTGTGTAGTGGTTGACTGTGCCAGAAAGCTATACAAGGCTAGGCGATGGGTATACATTGGCATCAGGCCACATAACAGTGGTCTGCATTGTGGCTAAGGCCTGTAGTGTCTGCATTTGCCTACACAGGTGGGTATTGTATCCCCCATCCAGTCACCTGGATGACTATTGTGTA
Source organism: Protopterus annectens (assembly GCF_019279795.1). NCBI lineage: Eukaryota > Metazoa > Chordata > Ceratodontiformes > Protopteridae > Protopterus > Protopterus annectens. The sequence goes on from NC_056746.1 coordinate 1,076,660,760, forward strand.
TGGCCAATGCTGTGCATCACTTCTCATGTATGTTTTCCTTTGTCCATGACATGGACGGTGTCTGGGATGTGCACACCTCCCACATGCATGTACAGTGACATGTGGAACTGTACCTGGTGTGTCTGGCCCATGTTGTGAACACAGATTATCATCAGATGTGCCAGTCTTGCTCACCTGTGGTGGGAACTGCTAATGGGCAGCAGGTTTACCCTGCACCTACAATGATAGCATGCTAACAGCATTCTCTGGTGTCAGTAGCATCTGTTAATACAGGGCATGTTGTCCGGCATGGTATGTCCTTTGTGGGTCACATGATAGCACCACAGGTGTTGCAGGTGTCCACTGGAGAACATGGGGAAGGTGCACTGTCTGCATGCATGTGCATATTGGACAGATGGACAGGGTGCCATGCCCTCTGTAGCCCACTGCTATCACCCCATAGTTACTATCAGTGGCCAATATGCAGTGTAATACCCACATATTGGCTGTTGCCTAGGCATGTGTGTGTGTATGAGACATGGGTTGAGAGTGTGCTCTGGGTAATACTCGGGTTGCTAACTGTGATTGCCTGGCCTTGCTGTCACATGTATGGGTATGGCTTTGCATCCCAGCCTCCCAGTTATTTCACATCTGTTTTCCTTGTATGGTGGACATTGTGATATATAGTAGGGCCACCAAATAAGAAATATGCAAAACCCACTCCACATTGGCCACAGGTGTCACACACTCACAACCACCTCCACACAGGATACAAGTTACAAACACACACACACTTGTCATGTCTGGGAGTAGAACTCCTACTAACTAGTATATTACACTACAGCATTACACAGTTATAGTATGCATTATGGAGACTACTGCAGTACTCTTTCCCCAAAGGTGTATATCTTATTGGATGACATCAGAAGGATTGCCAAAGTAGACCATTTGAATTGTAGTGGGTGTGACTAGCCTAAAATGCATTGCTCCCTACACAGACAGTGACACACACATAGAATATCCACAACCGACATGTGTGGGTATAGAATCCCTAACAGAGGTTTATATCACACTACAGCATGGAGCTGTTATAGGACACACCACAGGGATTATTGGAGAACTACTTCCCCAAAGGTGTATTTCACAATGAATGACATCAGCAGGATTGCCAAAGTAGGCCATTTGAAATGTACTGAGTGTGACTAGCCTATAATGCATTGTTCTGTAAACAGACATTGAAACACACACAAAACATCCAGAACTGCCATGGGTGGGGATGGAACCCTACCACAGTTCTAAATCACACTACAACAGTACACAGTTATGGTACGTGCTACGGAGACTACTGGGCTGCAACCTTCACAGAGGTGTATTTCTAGGTGGGTGACATCAGCAGCCTTGCCAAAGTTGAGTATATGAATTGCAAGGAGTGTGAGTACCCTAAAAAGCATTGCTCTTTATGCAGATAGGGTCAGACAGACACACACACTTACCATGTCCGGGATTAGAACACCTACCTAACTACTTCATCACACTACAGCAGTATGCAGTTACAAGACACACTACACAGATTACTGGGCTACAATCTTCCCAGAGGTGTATTTGTAGGTGGGTGACATCAGCAGCCTTGCCAAAGTTGAGTATATGAATTGTAAGGAGTGTGAGTACCCTAAAAAGCATTACTCTCTACACACACACACACACACACACACACACACACACACACACACACACACACACACACACACACACACACACACACACACTTGCCATGTCAGGGATTAGAACACCTACCTAACTACTTTATCACACTGCAGCAGTATGCAGTTACAGGATGCACTACGGAGATTACTAGGCTACACTCTTCCCAGAGGTGTATTTCTAGGTGGGTGACATCAGCAGCCTTGCCTAAGTTAAGTATATGAATTGTAGGGAGTGTGAGTACCCTAAAAAGCATTGCTGTCTACACAGTCAGACATACACGCACACCAACACACACTCACAGTTGTCATGTCTGAGGTTAGAACTCCTACCTAGACAGTTTATCACACTACAGCAGTACGCAGTTATGGGGCGCACCACAGAGATTACTGGGCTACAGCTCTCCCAAAGGTGTATTTTACATTGGATGACCTCAGCAGGCTTGTCATAGTAGGGCTATGGGGAGGGCAGTGTGTGTGCATGGGCCATAACCCATTCATCTAGGGGTTGACACGCCACATGCAGGAACACACAGGATCATACTTCACAGGTACATGTATACAGCTGCTAGATGACTACTTCCTTGTACAGTCATGTTGCACAGCTGGTACATGCACCACATAGTCTGTAATGCTGACAGATACTGGTGGCTAGTATCTGCAGTGAGTGACATCTGCACCTCATGTGTTTGGGGCCCTTTGGCTGTGTGCTGGGTGGGACAGGCCTGGATGGCTCCTTGTCACAGTCACCCTCTTCCATGCATCTATGTATGTCTACCTTTGGCTTATCATAGTGTGTTGTATTCCTATCCACTGTGTGTGCAAGGCATGAGTCATGCAATCTGATGAGTGTCTGCACTAACAACTGCAACTGCCAGATATGTCTGGTCCACTGGTGTTTGTAGACATGGCCTTCATGTGTTTAAGTGTGTGAGCATGCACAGTATGACCTTTCAGTATGTTGTTGACTGACATTGCCTTCATTTCTCTAAGTGTATGAGCATGCCCAGTATGGCCGTCTGTATTGAATGTGTGGATCATGCCCAGGTAGTTTGTACTGCAGTGCTGACCTTTGTGCTGTACACCGACAGGTAGCATGCTGTCTCTGTAGGGTATCCATCGACCATTTGTCTTTGACTGTTACTGCATGTCTGCATAGCAGGGGGGACACACCTGACTGTTTCTACATTTCTACACAGGATTAGGGGGCCCACCTGACTGTTATTACATTACTATGAAGGATGGGGGGCACACCTGACTATTTCTACATTTCTACACAGGATTGGGGGGGCACACCTGACTGTTATTACATTACTTTGTAGGATGGGGGCACACCTGTCTATTTCTACATTTCTACACAGGATTGGGAGGGCACACCTGACTATTTCTACATTTCTACACAGGATTGGGGGGCACACCTGACTGTTATTACATTTCTATGTAGAATGTGGGGAACATCTGACTATTACTAGATTTCTACATGGAGTGGGGTGGCACACCTGACTGTTATTACATTACTGTGTAGGATGGGGAGCACACCTATCTATTTCTACACAGGGTTGGGGGGGCACCTGACTGTTATTACATTACTATGTAGGATGTGGGGGGCACACGTGACACTTGTACACATTTGCTATGACTGTACTGGTATGTCAGGTACTCCATTTCATTCGGTATTGCTAACTATCATGCTAACTAGAGGCATACCAGTGTACTACAGATTGTGGCATTGGTTGCCCTACATATTATTGTCTGACTTCCTACCCTTCAGAACTAACATCCCACTGCCTGCCCTGCTGTAGTCTGTCTGTTGGGGGGGGGGGTTAACCATAGCCATCATTCAGAGGCCATGGCACAGGCTCTGTTTGGGCTTGTCTACACCTGTCCTGCTGGCTGAGACTGTCGTTGGGTATGTGAACCATCCTGACTAGCATGTGTGGGTCATATGGACACACATGTCACTCAGCAGATTTTCTGCAGTGGGTTTTGTCACCCTGTGTAATACTGGCTACTACGGTGACTCCAGTATGTGTTACAGATGTCATGGTGCCACTATGGGTGTCTCCTGTCTGCTGCCATAACATTCAGCCACCCAATTCCCTTGCATGCTCACATCCATACCATAGCTACAGGTAATGACACATTCTACTCCTTTTGGCAATTGGTAGGTTGATTAACTTACCTTGAGGGTGTGCCAGACTTGTGGATGTTGCTGGAGGGCTGCCTATGTTGGTTGCACATAGTACACTCCCTATACATGGTTGAGCACAGGTAGTGTCATGTTTGGTATCCCTTTTACTGTATGTGCGAGTCAAAGAGAAGTGTCATTCCCTGGGTCTCTACTGTGTCAGTGCATGTGCTATGTATTGCCTCTTTGCCGCAGCCACGACATACTGGGCATGCCTCCATCTGCCTACTGCAGCAGGCTCAGGTTGTTCCTCCTCCGGGTCACTGTGTGCCTGTGCAGGCCTTGGCATTGGTGGGGAGCTGTGCAGCCCTGCCCCAACTGCCCGTTAAGCAGCTGTTTCCACAGGATCATATTGTGCAGCATAGCATATACCATAACAATCTGGGTACATCTAGCTGGTGAATACTGCAAGGCTCCACCGGATGTGTCCAGACACTGGAAGCGTGACCTGAGCATCCCAAACACATGCTCTATTACATGCCTGGCCTGTGCATGTGCCTCATTATAGCATTGCTGTTCAGGCGTGTGTGCATTTCTGATTGGTCCCATCAGCCATGGCTCCAGTGTGTACCCAGCATCCCCCACTAGGTGACCGTAGGGGATGTCTCAATTGGCAAATCTCTAGTACAGCTGCATCAGATGCCATATGTCTGATTCGTCATAGCTCCCAGGGCAGCCAGCACACACATTCATTATAATGCCCTGGACATCATGTATGACCTGGCAGTTGATGGAGTGGATGCCCCTGCTTTTGATGTAGGCCTTACCCTGCTCACTGGGTGCTGCTTTGATGCATATGTGCATGTAGTCTATAGCACCCACTACCCCAGGGTATTCTGCTATTTGGTGGAAGAGATGCATATTGCTGGTCAACACCTCACAGGTGTTGAGGAAATATATGTGCTCACTGGCATGTGCTGACATGGCATCCCATGTTATCCCCAGTTGTGCTTTGGGAGGTACCTGTGGCTAGTATACCTAGGCCTACACATACCTTGGTATCCACTGGGATGGGTTCCTCTCGGTCAGTTTGGTGTGTCAGGTGTGGCTGGCACAGCTCAGCAATTTGCTGTAGGAGTTCTCTGTCCACCCTATAGTGCTCCACTATCTGCAGCTCATGTAGCCCCTGGTAGGTTACCCTGGGTCTGTACACTCTTCTCTGTCTCCTCACTATGGGTTGTTCAGCAGCATTCACATCCTCACCACCCTCAGCCTCTTGCACATGTTGTTCTATGTTGCCTGCTGCAGCCCTTCTCATTTTGTAGCTTTGTTTGTCACAATTTCCCTGCTTGTATACACTGGTGGTGTAGAGTGTGGGAGAAAACAGAGGGGAAGGTGTTTGCTTAGTTTATAGTTGTGTTCTGGGCTGGGCTAGTCTGCTGCCTGTGTAATTGGCTGATTCTGATATATTTCACCTGCCATCTAAGCTAGTTCTCCTCGATTACCTTCCTACTGCTGTTTTCCCTTCCCATTGCCTCCCTGTTTAAGCCCGTGTGGGCACCATGCAAACAGAGTGCTCATATGTGCAAAGTGCTGCTATTTCCTGGTTTAATTTCTTTTTTCTTCCTGTAAAACCCAATACGCAGTGCGCACACCCGCTTAGGCTTTGTAAAGAGTGGTAGGCAGGTTTAGACACACTCCCTAGATTAGCTTATCTAAGCAAACCCAAGCCACAGGACTCCAATCTGCTTACAGTATGCCTGACACCCCCACATGATGTCACCTACCTCCTAGGCTTGCACCAAGCTATTCCTACTCTTACACTGTTGGGACCTGACTCACATGCTGGGGAGAACTGGGATTCACTATCCTTCCCCTCATTTGCATAGGATTGCCTGCTAATGCATAGTTAAATGTCTCACACTGAGCCTCCCCCCTTAGCAACCACTACTCACTGGGCCAGGTTGTCTTCTGTCTGCCATTGACTTGCATGGCAGAATACTGATTTTAGTTAGAATTCTTAATTTAGGTTCATTTTGTTATTTTCCCCCGATCCTGTTTGTGCAATGCTGCCCTACGCTTAAACAGCCTAGATCGGCTAAAAAAAATAAAAGTTGATTTTTTTATTTTTTGTATTGTTTGCAATGCCAATGGCCTTATACTTGGCCATTGGCATGCTTACTACATGATATGCAGCGTTTATTTGGAGTTGTCATAGCTCTGTTTTGGATTTTGCAGAAATGTAATCGGTTACTAACCAAGTACATTTCTGCTGATTGCACTAGTCCTACACGGACAGTCGCAAGCTTCCTGGATCACAAAATCACCTCATTTGCATGGCTTTCTCCTGCAAATGGGGTGATTTGCATACAAGGGCTTTGTCCGTGTAGGATTAGTGCAGGAACTCTCGTGCACGCCCCTGCAGACTGTTCCTGGATCTCACGGCAGACATATTGCCTGCTTGAGCTCCTGCACCGATCTTGCACTCTGTGCAAGCTTTTGAGAATCCGGGGAATTATAAATCAAGTAAATGCAAAGTGAATTTAAAATTTTTAGTTTTGGATGACGTAAAAGGGTTTGACAAAATGTTCAATGTGGAAGTTGAACTGGGGTGGTATAAGTACCTATGGCAAATAAGATTAAATGCATGCTATCCACCTGGAGTAAATAATTGTGAAGATTTCGTTGCCTATTTGAAAAAGAAGGGGTTAAAGCATTAATTGATTTTTATCAGTCATGTGATTCATTCTTGTTATATAAGTAGAGTTTTTAGAATGCATTATTCACCCCAGGATTCTCAAAAGCTTGCATGGCGTACATGATTAGTGTTAGATGAAATTTTGCCAATATGGCGGCCGAGCGATCCACGTACATGCATGTCTGACATGCACAAGCGCTGTAGCATTTGTGCTGCACGTCCCCAGCCCTTTATGCAAATCACCTCATTTGCAGGTGAAAACCATGCAAATGAGGCAAATTTGCCATCCAGGAAGCAGGAATCAGGGAATGCAGGACTAGTGTAATATGCAGAAATATACTCTGTAACTAAGTACTGTACTGCAAACTCCAAAATAGAGCTATGACAGCTCCAAATAAAGGCTGCATAGCATTGAGAAAGCATGCCAATGGCCAAGTTGAAAGCCATTGGCATTGCAAACAATGCCAAATGTACAAAATACAACTTTTATGATATGTCCGCTGATCACGTCTGATGAAGCATAGCGCAGTGGCGCGCAAACGGGACCAGTGAGGAAATAAGAAAATAAACATAAAAAAAACAGTCTAAGTAAAATCAGTATTCCACCATGCAAGTCAATGGCAGGCAAAAGACAACCTGGCCAGTGAGTAGTGGTTGCTAAGGGGTGAGGTGCAGCGTGACACATGTAACTATGCATTAGCAGGCAATTCTATGCAAATGAGGGGAAGGATAGTGAATCCCGGTTTTCCCCAGCATGTAAGGCAGGTTCCAACAGTGTATGAGTATGAATAGCTGAATGCAAGACTAGGAGGTAGGTGACATCATATGTGGGAGTGTCAGGCATACTGTCAGCGGATTGGAGCCCTGTGGCTCGGGGTTGCATCCAGCTTAGCACAGCAAAGCCAGGAGGTGTGTCTAAACCTGGCAGCATGTATGACAAAGTGTAAGCGAGTGTGCACGCCACACAACGGGATCTACAGGAAGATAAAGGAAGTGAACCCAGGAAATAGCAGCAGTGTGCACATTGCAGTACACCAATTGCACAACATGCCCTGGGATGAATCAGAAGGGCAATGGGAAGGGAAAGTAGTAGTAGGAAGTTAATCAAGGGGTACTAGGTTTGCTGCCAGGTGAAACGTATCGGAACCAGCCAATTACACAGGCAACAGACCAGCCCAGCCCAGAACGCCACTATAAACTATGCAAACACCTACCCCTCTGGTTTTTCCCACACCCTACACCACTGGTGTAAACAAGCGAGGAACTTTTAACACTCACAACAGCAAACTGTTAGGGGCTACAATAGCTATCATACATGTGGAAGAAGCTGAGGGTGGCAAGGATGGGAATGTTGCTGACCAACCCACAGTAAGGAGAAGGAGAAGAGTGTACAGACCCAGCGTAACCTACCAAGGGCTACATGAGCTGGAGATAGTGGAGTGCTATAGGGCAGACAGGGACTTCCTACAGCAGATTGTTGAGCTGTGCCGGCCATGTCTGACACACAAAACTAACAGAGGGGAACCCATCCCAGTGGAAACCAAGGTATGTGTAGGCCTAAGAATACTAGCTACAGGTACCTTCCAAAGGCCAACTGGGGATATGATGGGGATCTCACAGGCATCAGCATCCATGGTACTCCACCAGTTCCTGGATGCCATGGCAGCACATGTCGGTGAGCAAGTATATTTCCCCCTCACCCGTGAGGTGTTGGCCAGCCGTATGCGTCTCTTCCACCAAATAGCAGAATACTCTGAGGTAGTGAGTGCAATAGACTGCATGCACATATGCATCAAAGCACCACCCAGTGAGCAGGTTAGAGTCTACATCAACCACAAGGGCTTCCCCTCCATCAACTGCCAGGTCATGTGCGATGCCCAGGGCATAATACTGAACGTGTGTGCTGGCTGCCCTGGAAGTTATCACGATTCCCACATCTGGCATCTGACACAGCTGTACCAGAAATTTTCCAGTGGGGACATCCCACATGGTCACCTAGTGGGAGATGCTGGATACGCACTGGAACCATGGCTGATGACACCCATCAGAAATGCACACACACCTGAACAAGAACTCCATAATGAGGCAAACGCACAAACAAGAATCATAATAGAGCATATGTTTGGGATGCTCAAGTCACGGTTCCGATGCCTGGACACATCCGGTGGATCCTTGCAGTACTCACCAATTACATGTAGCCAAATCGTCCTTGTATGTGCCATGCTACACAATATGATCCTGCGGAAACAGCTGCAGCAGGAGCAGCAAGGGGCAAGGCCATATAGCCTCCCACCAATGCCAAAGCCAGCACAGGCACAGAGTGACTCAGAGGAGGAACAACCTGAGCCTGCCCCAGTAGGTAGAAGGAGGTGTGCCCAGCATGCCCTGGCCCTGGCAAAGAGGCAACGCATAGCACATACACTGACATGGGAGGGACCCAGGGAATAACACTTCTCTCTGACTCTCACATACAGTAAAAGGGATGCCAAACATTACACTACCTGTGCCTAACCATGCGTAGGCAGTGTGCTATGTGCATCTGACATAGGCAGCCCTGCAGCACCACCCACAACACTGTGACACCCACAAGATAAGGGACTCCCACATGCCAGTCAGGAGGGGGGTCACATACCCAACAACAGTCCCAGCCAGCAGGACAGGTGTAGACAAACACAAACAAATGACATACCTTGGCCTCTGAATGAGGGGTATGGGTGACCCCCACCCAAGTCTACATTGACAGACTACAGCAGACCACGTAGTGGGATGTCAGTTGTGACGGCTAGGAAGTCAGAAACTAATGTGTATGCAATCAAAAGATAAGAACAGAAGTACACTGGTATGGCGTAGACAGCATGATGGGTAAGACTACTGACTGAAATGGACTACAGGACATACCAGTATAGTCCTAGGAAATGTGTAAAACTGTCCCCCCACCCCACATAGAACTACAGTAACAATCAGGTGCGCCCCCCGACCCTGTGTAGAAACATAGAATTAGTCAGGTATACCCCCCCGCTATGCAGACATGTTGCAACAGTCAATGCCAAATGATTGTTGGATATCCTGCAGACACAGCATGCTACGTACAACACAAAGGTCAGCTGTGCAGTACAAACCACTGGGCATGCCCCACACATACATAACAGACGGCCTTACTGGGCATGCTCACACACTTAGAGAAATGAAGGCAATGACAGTCATCAACATACTGAAAGGTCATACTGGGCATGCTCACACACTTAAACACATGAAGGCCATGTATGCAATCACCAGTGGACCAGACATATCCAGCGGTTGCAATAGTTACTGCAGACACATGTCAGTATGCACCACTCATGCCTTGCACACACAGTGGATAGGGATACAGACATATATGTAAGGACAACACACCATAATACGCCAAAGGTAGATGGATATAGATGTGTGGAAGAGGGTGACCATGACAAGGAGCCATCCATACATGTCCCACCGAGCACACAGCCAAAGGGCCCCAAACACATCAGTTGCAGATGTTACACACTGCAGTTACTAGCGACCAGTACCTGTCAGCACCACAGACTATGTGGTTCACGTGCCAGCTGCACAACATGGCTGTACAAGGACATAGTCAGTTAGTTGCCCCAGACACACTCCTGTGATATATGACCCCATGTGTGGCTGCCTGTGGCATGTCACCCCTACATGAATGGTGTATGGGCCATGCACACACTGGCCACCCCATAGCGGTATCCTGACAAGCCTGCAGAGGTTATCCAATGTCAAATACACCTTTGGGAGAGTTGTAGGTCAGTATTTTCTGTGGTGCATCCCACAACTGTGTACTGCTGTAGTGTGATAGCCTAGTTAGGTAGGAGTTCTAACCCCAGACATGGCAACTGTGTGTGTGAGTGTATGTCACTGTTTGTGTCTGTCTCCCACGGACTGTGTAGAGAGTAATGCTTTTAGGTTACCTCACATCGTGTACATTTCACATACCCAACTTTGGCAAGGCTGTTGATGTCACCCACCTAGAAATACTCCCCTGGGAAAGCTGTAGGCCAATGATCTCCTTAGTGTATGCTGTAACTGCGTACATCTGTAGTGTGATAATGTAGTTGGGTAGGCGATCAAACCCCAGACATGGCAACTGTATGTATATGTGCATGTCTGTCTGTCACTGACTGTGTAGAGAGCAATGCTTTTAGGCTACTCACACCCCTTACAAGTCGATTACCCTCCTTTGGCAAGGCTGCTAATGTCATGCAACTTGAAATACACCTCTGGGATGACTATAGCCCAGTAATCTACGTAGCAGATCCCGTAACATCATATGGCCATAGTGTGAAGAAGGAGTTAGTTGGGAGTTCTAGCCCCCGACTTGCCAACTGTGTGTGTAAGCATGCATGTCGGACTGTGTAGAGAGCAGTGCTTTTAGGTCACTCACACCCCATACATTTCACATACCCAACTTTGGCAAGGCTGCTGATGTCACGCACCTATAAATACACCTCTGGGAAGGTTGTAGACCAGTAATCACCATAGCATGTCCTATAACTGCAAACTGCTGTGTTGTGAATTGGAAGCATGGTTGGGTTCCTTCCCCACACATGGCAGTTTTGGATGTATTGTGTGTGTCACTGTCTGTATAGGGAGCAATGCATTTTTAGGCTAGTCTCTCGCAGTCATTTCAAAGCCCTACTTTGGCAATCCTGCTGATGTCAGTCAGTGTGAAATACACTTTTGGGCAATGTCAACACCAGTAATAAATGTGGCACGTACTATAACTGCGTAGTGCTGTAGTGTAATACACTAATTAGGTAGGGGTTCTACTCCCAAACATGACAGGTGTGTGTGTGTTTGTAACATGTATCCTGTGTAGAGGTGGTTGTGGCCAATGTGGAGTGGGTTTTACATATTTTTTATATGGTGGCCATACTATATATCACACTGTCCACTGTACAGGGATAATACATGTGATATGGCTGAGAAGCCAGGGTGCAGAGCCATACCCAGACATGTGACATCAAGGCCGGGCAATCACAGTTAGCAACTCCAGTATTACCCAGAGCACACTCTCACCCCATGTGTTATACATAAGCACATGCCTAGGTAACAGCCAATATGTGGGTAGTACACTGCATATTGGCCACTGATAGTAACTATGGAGTGACAGCGGTAGGCCACAGAGGGCATGACCACACAGTCCATCTATCCAATATGCACATACATGCAGACAGTGCACCTCCCCCATGTTCCCCAATGGACAACTGCACCACCTGTGGTGCCATCACATGTGACCCACAACGGGCATACCATGCCTGACAACATGCCCGTATGGACAGGTGCCACTGACACTGAGGAATGCTGATAGCATGCAAACCATGTAGGTGCAGGCTAAGGCTGATGGCCATTACCAGCTCCCACCACAGGTGGCCAGGACTGGCACATCTGATAATAATTTGTGTATACAACATGGGCTAGACACCCCAGGTACAGTTCCACATGTCGCTGTACATGCATGTGGGAGTTGTGCACATCCCAGACGCTGTCCATGTCATAGAAAAAGGAACACAGACATGGTAAGCGATGCACAACATTGTCCACACACAGTAGTCACCCAGGTGACCAGATGGGGGATACAGTGCCCGCCTGTGTGGGCAAATGCAGACAGTACATCCCTGAGCCACAATGCAGGCCATCATCATGTGGCCTGATGCCAAGGTACACCCATCGCCTATTCATGGACAGCCATCTGGCACAGTTGGACACCACACACCTGTGCAGGCATGCACACATGCATGTCAGTTGTGGCACCCTGTGTGTTTGTGTGTGTGTTGCATGCTGCAGATGTTCACATCCACACTCCCTACAACCCCCATGGACATACTACAGCATGCTGTCTGATGTCAGACTCCTTTCCATACTCTTTGCCTGTACAGCCCCCATATGACCTGTGTAGTACATGGGATACCTGCACAGTGATGTGATATGGCATTCCCACAACCGATGAGTTGTACACCTGGACCTGCCATGGGTGTCAATGTGTGTGCGTCCTTGTGTGAGTGTGGCTGTGTTGATGCTAACACCTGTTCATGCTGACAGGCACGTGTATGTCACCTATTGTACAGATACTGTATCCCTGTTGCAGATGTCACTCACCATCACATATATGTTCTGAGTGCTCCACAACAGGTAACCCATGCAGTGCATCCACTAATTGCAGTGAACTGTGCTAGCACTGCATAGTTGTTAGGGGGTTTGATACCCTGTGTTGATAGGTGTGTGACACAACAATGCTTCAGTTTCAACCTCCCACCCCTCCCTGACATGTATTAGCCTCTGTCTGCATCCTCCACCCCCTCTCAGGTGGATGTGGAGACATACACCTGCTTTACTTAGGCAGCAGCATGTGTAATGTAAGTAATGGTCATGATCAGCTGATGGCCTCTGCATGAATCACAGCCCTCCCCTAGCTGATTGCATGTGAAACAGCTGTGGTAACATCTACATCACCAATTGTATGGAAACACACCCCAATACCCAGGAACATCATGGTGCTGTTTGCCATTTTCATCCACCGTGAGCAGGAACTAGATGTATTGTATGCTAAACAGCATCCCAGATGGATTGTGGTGTACCTCTAACAACATACACTGTGGAAACAGTGCAACAAATGGGAGGTGGATGTGTCTGACCTGACTATAGACTGTAAGTGCCGCTATACTGCATTTGGAGTAATGTTGCTTTCACAGTGTTTGTGTGGATATGGCTGATGTACATGTCTCAATACCTGCCTTGTCAGTTCCATGTTTATGGGGAATCTCCATCTGCAGAGACATCTGCATACTGGGCAGTGCTGTGTCTGTGGTTGCACGTGTCACCCATGGAGCATGTAGCTGTCAACTGCTGAGGGTAGTGTGAGGACTGCAGTCAGTAGATGGAGAAAGCTGTGGTAGTCACAGACGTCATATCCCTTAAAGGACATATGTTGCAACAACCCTGTAACAACAGTAAATGTATGTGGTGATCACAGCAACATGTCAATATTGGCCCTGTGTATGTGCTCCCAGCCATACCTCTGTCAACCATTGTACATATGTCGTGCATGAAGTGGTGCATATGTGCTGTACACCATACTTTGTGGCATCATATCTGAGAACAAGCCACTGATATATCTGACTGCTACACATGTTATGTACAGTAGGGTTTACATTACATTACCTGCATATTCTGAGGATGTTCGTACAGTACTGAGGCATGTGTACTTATGGTGAATGTCAACAGTGTGTGATATGTACCATAGCCTGTGTACAGACTGTGGTAGATGACATTGTTCTAGTTCCCCTGCTATCAGATGTTACATGCTGCCCCACTGTATGGTACTGTAGTGGTGTACATGTTTGTAGGGCCATAAACACACATGTCCCATACCACAGACAGCCACCAGACCAAACTGTGGAGCAGGTGAGTATATGTAGGCCAGGCCGTGAGTGGCACATATGAGGATGGTGTCGAACACATAGTCCATATACTATAATACCATGCTAGCTAACCATATGTGACTGTGTTCACATTGGTTGTGGATATGCACTGTCACACAGGTGTATCCTACCCTGTGTTGTGACTTGCCTGTGGAGCCTGCTTTATTTGCAGGTACATGCGTATTCCCCCTGGGGAGGTGTAGGCCAGTGTTGAGCCAGTCTGCCTGCAGCCTACACAGTACATTGTGACATGCCTAGCAGCTGAGTGTACTTACCCAGTGGGATGTCACGTGCAGATACTAGCCAGATGTCCCACTGCCGGACCTCCACTAACAGTCATGTATGTCAGACAGAGCAGTGGGATGCAGTGCAGATGTATGTCAATACCTATTGTGTAGTATGTGGCCATGGCACCCCTGTACCAGTGGTCATACCGTTACAGGCCAAGCAGGGGTGTGTGAATGCATGACCTATGGTGAACATTATATACCAGTCGTTATGTGTTATATCCATCTATATGGCCATCCAGATCCATATTGTCAGGCATGGTACATATGTGTAGCACTAAGGGCCTATGTGTATACCTCTGGACTATACAGACTGTGTCAGACCCCCGCATATATTGGCCAATAACTCTGGTGCAGTCCACAGCAACATTACTTGCTAGCAGCGGTACTGTACACTGATGTCCTTTGGATGTTGTTCAGTAACCAATGGCACACATGTTATGAGCAAATGTGACCTGCCACATACACCATGTCTGTGAAGACAATCCTAATGACAGTAGCAATAGCCTACTTGTATACCTGCTAGAGATACTTGACATCCCCTGCAACTACGACATTGGGAACATACGGGCTGGGGTTGGCCTACGCTTCATGTCCAGGAACTATGGTGGGAATATATGTACATATACATATCCAGATAACCAGATATATGATTACACATGTGTTTTACACCCATTTAACGCTGTCATGGCAACCACCCACTATTGATTCCCACATAATGTGTGTGCGGTCCCATTACATCTCCTTTGTGATGGGCATCCATCCTGTGTGTGTGCAGCAGTGCTACTGACAGCATGTAGCAATACCCCATACAGGAGAACCAGCACACACAAGGCAGCCACATATTTGTAGGAGGATCAGGAAGTACAGACAGACTGCGAGTGGAGTTGTATTATGCTTTGTACAGTACTGATGTTACAGGGTGTGGCTGTACATACTAGTTTGCCATGGAATGCAGTCCTTTTGCATAGCACACAACTGTGGGTCTATCATCATGCCAGCTGGAGCTTTGCCTATCATGTATTTGTCTGTCCACCACACAGGTCTTGTGTCAGATAATAAACTGGCAGTGTGTGTATTGCGTGTTACTGGTACATGGCTACATCCATGGCTGTCCATACCAGCAATTCCCTGACTAAGGGTATGTTACAGACTATTCTGTAACACCTGCACCTTGCATAGTGTATGGCAATAGTTGTCCACATATGTGCCTGTATTCTAGCCTCTAGTCCATCACCTACATACCAAGCTGTGCACATATGACATGTTGTCAGTGGTTGATCCATAGTGGACTGGGAGTATAACACACTTCCATGTCTGACATCAGTCCATCACCTTTGTAACCCCCCCACACACATATGGTGGGGCTGGGGCCATATATGTGTGGGCGCCACCTGCACAATACATGTGTGCCCTCATGCACTGCAGAGCCCAGTGTATGTAACCGTGGTATATGGCCCTATAATATTGAGTCTGGGGGGGAGCACCATAAAAGACCTAGGCTGCTACAAAATGTGGGGGTATCAGGGCTGAGCTGCCTTTAGGTATCTGGATGTACTGTACCATATACTTCATCTATATACACATTACTGACATGGATCTGGGTACTGCAGGACTACTTCCCCCTGCCATACAAACTGTTCTGTGTGTTGGTGTGCTCATGATGGTGTCAGTTATGCCATGTTATGTAGCAGTTACAACCCATGTGGACATATAACGTCTATAACTCCTACTGTGTTTGTACAGTGTGTAGATAGAGGCTGCTGAACTACACACATGGAGTACATACTGTTGATTGTTAGGTATCCTGCGGCCCATTGTGTCTTTCCTAATGTACAATGTGAATGGCTTGGCCTGGACAGCAACAGTTGTGAACCTTTCCAGCCTATTGTATGAGTGTAACAGGTCCACTGTAGCATCACCCCATTGATATATTTGTCAGTGTCTGAACAGCTATATGGCATGGCATGTAGAACTGTAATAGTACATGATGACAGATTACTATGTGTGCAAACATGTGGGTGTTGTTTCACGTATGACCTATCTGTGGGTGTATGTTGCAGGGAATGATTGTCATTTGTATGGGTGGTACATACAGTGTCCAGTCATTCAGGGGCCAATTGTAGGCATAGTGGCTGTTCCATATTGTGTGCACCTACCACTTATGTATTGTACTGTACATATAACTGCGTGTGTATGTGTAGTCCCATGTATATGTACACACACACACACACATATATATGTATATATATATATATATATATATATATATATATATATATATATATATATATATAAAAATTATGAATATGTATACCTGTATTGGCATATCTGTGTCTGTGTATATGAAGCCTGGTAATGTTGATGGCTTCCACATAATCCATTCCCCATGAGAGCCAGACTGTACTGCATGATATGTTACCAATAACAGCCTGACATCATACAGGTGGGATGCAGTACAGGTAACATCATGTGCCCATGTTGCCGCTGGCCCTGGTTATGGGATCTCCAACACTTGGTAGTGTATTGCAGGGCAGATGTGTTTGGCTGGGGGGATGCCCATTTGTACAACTCGTATAGTGTGTGGTGCCTCTCAACCCCATTAACATAACATGTAGCCTGTTACACTCCACTCCCTAACAGCTACATGTACCTTACAGTACCAGCACAACAGTGTTGTACCAATGGGTTGGTAGGCATGGGAATCCTATTGAGGTCTGCCACGTGTGTGTATATGTGCATGTGTGCATATCTGAAGGGTACACCGGTCAGAGTCCACATACTCCTATTACAACACACATTACCGACAGTAGTACAGATATGGTTGTTGTCACCAATAGATGTGGCAATGCAATGCAACACTGTACTATGCCTGTGGCATATGCATCACATGCATATCCCTGTGGTACCACTGTTGTGATATGCAATGGGTTGTTTTGCGTCATGGCCAATGTGTGTTAGTGGGTATGTCAGAATATTAGGATGGGCTCTAGTGTGTACAATATCCAGTGGGGGATGTGGGTGCTGTGTACACTGCCTTTACACCATGGTACACCTAGTATATGGCCCACATACCACTCTCAGGTGGCCAATGTCACCATCACCCATACAGGTAACAGATAACAGGATACAGCCCAGTTACACATGTGCTGTGTGCAGCCTACCTGTAACACATTGGAAACATGGACAAGTTAGACAGCAACTATACAACCACGTCTCTAATATGTATGTCTACCTGTTATGTGTCGGTCAATGTGTATATGATGGTATGACAAACTATGTATTCACCATATACAACCATTACATCCCCAATTACCATATTGTACATGTCTGTGGATGGTCTGCATGTATAATGTGCCTTGGTACACATCTCACCATACAGATGGTGTCGTGTGTGCAATGACAGCCACACAGTTCAGTAGCACTATATACCCGGGTTGGGGTCTAGACACAGTGTAGCCAAGACAGGATGTGTGTGTATGCGGATGTGTTGGTATAAGAGTGCAGATTATACCTGTACCAGCAGGCAACCGGTCACATTTGCACAGCCAATAACTGTTATACATACCTGTGGCATGTGTGCAACTGTACACCACATATGTCATGGCCAAGGTGTCACCACACTGACATACTCCTGTGGAATATGACTGCAGAGCATCTTCTTGCTGATACAAGCATGTCTACAGCACAAATGGATTACAGTATGGGGATATAAAATGGTGTTACCAACAGCTGAGAGGCATCATAGCTGCATGGCTACACTACCTGACATGTATGCAGTACACATTGCACCTGACTACAGTCTATACTGCAGTACATTGCGGCACTCAATTACAGTCATGGTGTGTATCAGAACCATGTTAGCCTGTCCCTGCATCGATGTTATGAATGGCAGGGATGTGGCACAGGTACCATCATATGCACAGGGTGTGTGAATGTCATCTTAGCTGCATGGCTACACTACCTGAAGTGTATGCAGTAGACATTACCCCTAACTACATTCTACACTGCAGTACATTGTGTCACTGAATCACAGTCATGGTGTGCATCAAAACCATGTTAGCCTGTCCCTGCATCAATGTTATGGAAGGATGGGATGTGGCACAGGTACCATCATATGCACAGGGTGTGTGAATATCATCTTAGCTGCATGGCTACACTACCTGATGTGTATGCAGTGCACATTATCCCTGACTACATTCTGCACTGCAGTACATTGTGGCACTCACTCACAGTCATGATGTGCATCAGAACCATGTTAGCCTGTCCCTGCATCGATGTTATGGATGACAGGGATGTGGCACAGGTATCATCATATGCACAGGGTGTATTGCAGGTGTGCCAGAGGCCGAGGATGGTCCAAACATGTTTCACCATGTGAGTGGATGAGAGGTGTGGTTCCTTGATTGGGGCATGGTGATGTGGTGTGTGTCAGTATGGGGTCTCCCTAGATGTGGTTGCATAGTGTGTGGGTATGCATGCACACAGTTCCACCATGTGGCTGCCCTATACGGGTAATGTTGGACAGCTGCAGGCCATACCTGGCAGGGTGTGCAGTTCAGTGCCTCTGGCCATGGACACGCTGACTGTGCCTGCCAGGGGTTTCATGGGCACATGCAGGTACAGACCTTGAGGTGCTACTCTCCCCTGATGATGACATATGTCTGCTGGAACCATGTCCCACCTGGGCCTGGCCAGGGTCATGTGCACGTGGCCTGCTGTGGTGTGGTGTGGACAGCAGCCACTGTGGTGTGCTGGGGCTAGTACTGCCACTATGGCATCAGCTGTGCATCCTGGCACATCCACATTGACCACCAGCTGCTAGTGTCTCTGGCCTACGTTCGCACGGCCGTCACATAACTCCCATCACACGTTCTAGCACACATACCACGGTTGAGGAGGCCAACCATCTCACCCCACCGTCTATCCATGACCTCGGTATATTCACAGAAAGCAACAGCGAGTTCATGCAAGTTGTCACTTACAGCTGTGAAAGCAGACCTCTGCAGCCTCAGGACCTGTCTGGAGTACATTTCCATATGTGCCTGTGCCTCCATTATGGCCTGAAACATGCTCCTGGTTGTGGTGCCTCTGCCAGGAGCAGGATGACCTGCAGTCCTCCCACGAGCACCGTGGTACATCTGCCGATGTGGTGGCCTTCCGGACATCCAGCTATGCCAACTGTGAACAGACACAGTTGGCATGGACACCACACTTTCCTGGCCATTGCCACCAAGCGCCAACTGTCCCTCTGCTATGGCCACATGTGATGGGGTTTGTAGGGGCACTGTAACTGTGTGCAGGCTTGGGGTGGCTAGGAGGGTGATGACACATGTTAGCACAGTGTCGGCCTCTGACAACCCCACTTGTGCCTCACCTGTACCTTCATCATCATCAGTGTCTGTAGGGACACCTACCTCAGTATGTGTGCAGGGGGGACACTGACCCACCTCACCACCTGTGGGGGAAGTAAATGCACACGTTAAGACCTGTACAGCAGTGCATAACAGTACACACACTCACACACACTCACACTGACAGCCACCTTACTACCTCACCTTCCCTGAGTTTGCAGACAGTCCCACAGTCGATTACATATATTCCCCTTCCTGCATGGCACTTTCTAATATACACGCATCACTACACCCATTAACATATCATCCCTTTCCATGCCTACACATGTGGTTACCACACCTGACCTGTTACTCCATCGCCTCCCTGATCTGGGTGGAGTAGGTTGTACATGGCCTTACAGCTGTCACCCTGTATTACCCTGTGTATGGGCAGTAATGGTATATGAGGCCCCTATATGGTTGGGGCTGCTACATTCACTGCATATGTCACACACCAGAGCCTCATACTACAGTCTTGCTCAGTGCATGCCACATCTGCTGCACAAGCGACCCATCATGCGGACAACAGTACTACCTGGATACACTCACTGATGTGCTGTGGTAATTCCCCATTGCATTTGTAGTGCTGCATATGTGGGTAGCCAGTTACCTATCTGCTGCTGGCAATATGATGTGTATACCTGGTATGTACTGCACCTCCCAATGCATGCTCCATACTACAGACCTTGTTATGCTATCAGCTGTCCTGTGTTCACATACAGGTTGTCCTGGTGTCCCATGTCTCACTCCATGTACAGCACAATATCAAGGGAAAGTACCCCCATGTAGTCAATCCCACTATCGCCTGTGCATACATGGACACACACACACACACACACACACACACACACACACACACACACACACACACACACACACACACACACACACACACACACACACACACACCTGACATGCATCATCCACACTCCACTAGATTGCACTTACAAACACAACCGAGTCACACACACACACACACCCCACACTCCTACATGTGGAGTTGCACAACATTTGTACACACAGTCCTCCCATTAGCCTTCTGTCAGCATGCATTACATATGGAGCTCAACAGCATGCAGTGCAACTATAGTGACATCATGCTAGTGACAGTATACATGTGTGTGAGGCATGGGCTTTGCTGGTAGATGATGGCCCCTCCTGGTGTTAACACTGCACCCATGTATGAAGTATTACTGTGGCCTGTTCTGCACCCTGCCTTGTACTGTGCGCCATACCTCACAGGTGTAGACACCATAGATGCATCTGTAGTACTGTGTCGGTTATTTCAGCTCCAATGCTCACAAGCCCTGTGTGTTGTAACAACACATACCTGGGATGATATGTGATCAGTTGTGGATGCCTGATGTCTGTGTTACAGATCACAACATCTGCAGTGCATGTATGACCAGTACATGACTATTACACTGACAACCAGTGGAATTTACCATGGCTGTGAGGGGTGCTCTACACATGTCCTAGACCTCTGCATGGTTGCATGGTCTACTCATGTGCACATCCCTTGGAGTGCACACATTGCTGTCACAAGTGCTGTGGTGTCAGGATTACATCTACAATGTTTACTTAACCTGATTGTGTGCAGCTGCAGCCATGGTGGTATTGAGTCACCCATGTCCCTACTGTAGGCCATGTGTCCTGCCGCATGTCACGTCTGTTGCAAATTGACAGGATGTTTGTTATCTTGCAAGTGTCTGTTGTACCCTTCCGATACCCCAGCATGGTCTCTACTGTGATGCAGTGCATTTTTCAGCAACAAAACATGAATGTGTACAGCATGCAGTATGGGTAGGTGTGTTAGATGTGTGCATGGGGGATACCGCATAGCTATTACATGCCCAGTTTATCGTCATGCATGAACACGAACCATACTCACCGGCTACGGGCTGCTGCCGTGGTGGTAGCCTGGAGGGATCTACATAGGAGTGCGAGAAAGCTGATGTCAGTGGCCACAGCTGTGGCATTCATAACAGGTGAGTGCAGCATTATGTTACATCAAACAGTAGAAGTACGCTTATACACAACAGTTTAGTACTACTACACAGCAGCTGACTATGTATATGACATCTCAGTTTTGAATGATGTACCTGTACAGCTGCAGATGCGTGCACACGAGTGGTGTACTGATGTGCCCTGGGGCCTTACCTGCATGGTCCTCAGCTGGTGTGTCGTTGGCACCCACCTCCAAGATGTGCCCTGCCAGGTGTTGATGTTGATGTTGTGGGCAGACAGATGCCACTAGGCTGCTGAGAAGGTCCTCCACATGGTGAGGGGTGGATGGGCAGGTTGCCCCCCCTGTTGCGAGGTGGTCCTCCCTTACAGCAGCTGCACGGTGATGTACATGGCGAAGCAGGTTGATGCAGTGATGCCGGACCTGCTCATAGCTGCGATTGGGCAGTCCGACATCATTGACCCCGTGGACTAGCTCGTTCCACAGGGCGGTCCTCTCCTGCTGGTCTTGAGCTTTTCCAACCAGAAAGAAGTACATAGTGCTGTACCAGGTGGTTGATGATGATAGCCCTTTCTATGGCTCTGTATGCGGGAAGGTGACTATGCAACATGATTCCTGGAAGACATAAAGATGGACACAGGTCTGAGCCACCCATACAGCAGGGTTACCATAGTTCTTAAAACACATATATGGGTGGTAACTATGGTGTGAGATTGCTAGTATGCCTATTACACACCTGTGGCATTTGTGCATGCAGCATTACACATTCACATGACTGTCCTGCAAGTGGTGTGCACTGACACCCATGTGTCTATCATGATGGCAGTACATCCACCAACAGCTATTCTCCACACTAATATAACATACACAGATATTATGGCTGACATCTTTGTCATTTATTGCTAATCTGCACGGTTGGCGGGTATATCCCACTGCTTACAGGGACAGACAGTATTGTCCAGAGCAGTTGTTCAGCAAGACATCATTACAGGGACAACTACCACATACTACATTAAGTTACATACAGTTGTATTCTACATACCTTTTAGTGTTTGGATGGGTGTGACACCTTCCTGGTTGTGGCCTGAAATACTGTGTTCCCCACTGTGTAAGTTCCGTGGTATACGTTTGTTTTTATTTCCTTTTTTTTGTTTTTTTCCTCTTTCTCTCTCTCTCTCTCTCTCTCTCTCTCTCCCTCTCCAATAGAGCAAATGTGTTGGTTTGAATGGATTTCAGCATGGCTTTTGCAGGTGATGCACATGATCAGATGATGGGCTCTGCACCAATCAGTGTGCAACAGTTGCTAACTGCGTGCAGCCTGCTGTGTAGTGATTATGTTACCCATCATCATGGAAACCCAGTACTATAAAATGCTTACTCATGTGGGCATTGTCCCTTCGCCTTTCCAGTATGGAGGACAGCCTTCCTGTATGTGGGCAGCAGTGTTACAGATGGCAGGTTGCAGTACCTATTACAGAGGGGCTTGCAGACACAGGACAACTACACAATCTTAAGTTGATGCAGACCTACAGACAGAGTGAGTGCTGTTATGTGCTTTGTATATTGCTGGTCTTGCAGTGTTTGCGTGTACATAGCAGTTTAGGATAGAACGCAGTCTGTCTGCATAGCTCTCAACAGTGGGCCTATCCACATGATGACCAGTGGATTGTCTGTTTGCTTTTGCCTGTGCACCACACAGTGCTTGTCCTAGATATATCCCTGGCAATCTGTCTGTTGCATGCTATCAGTACATGGCTACTTCCATTTCTGTTCCTGATGTGTTATTCCTGCATAAGGGTACGTTGTATCAAATCCTGTAACACCAGGAACTATCGCCCCTTAAGCCTGACTAGTCTGGTCTATAAAGCTATGGAGTGCATTATCATGGAACTCATAAACAAAGACATTGGGAGCCTCCCGACACTGGACCCTACCCAATTCGGCTTTGTTAAGGGCAGATCTTGCCTCTTAAACCTAGTTGATTTCTTTGAAACAGTTACCAAAGCCATAGATGAGGGCAAGGTAGTCCACACAGCCTACCTGGACCTCGCAAAAGCCTTCGACACAATACCCCACTCGGGCATCATAAATAAGCTTATCAGCTTAAATATCAACCCCTATATCACAATATGGGTTGCAAACTGGCTCAGAGATAGAACCCACATGGTCAGAATCACAGGTGCCATGTCCGAATCCAAACCAGTTAAAAGTGGCGTCCCACAGGGCTCAGTTCTGGGACCTCTCTTGTTCGGTATATACTTCTCTGAGGTTCAGGCTAACATGGGGGGATTATGGCTGACAAAGTTCGCAGATGACTGCAAACTGGGGGCCATAATCGAATCTCCAGCTGACACAAGCATCTTCCAAAAGGGTCTCACAGAGATGGATGCTTGGTGCCAGAGCCACGGCCTCAAGCTAAATGCTAAAAAGTGCATAGTCATCCCCTTTGGGAAAAACAAGGTGCCCACAAATTACCACATAGGTGGTAATCCATTAAGTACGGAAGAAGTAATTAGAGATTTGGGGACCAACATAGATAGTAATCTCTCCTTTGATAATCACATTGCCAAAGTGGTTAGAAAGACCTTCTATATAGCCCACTTTATCATGAAATGGGTCGCATCTAGATCAAGAGAGGTCATTGTGCCCCTCTACTCATCACTCATCAGGCCCATAATTGAATACAATGCCCCTTTTGGGATGTACCTTACCCGACACCTGCAGCAACTGGAGAGACCCCAAAAGTACCTCACCAAGAGGATCATGGGCTACAAACAGATGTCCTATGCAGCTCAACTAAAGAAACTCCAGCTCTACTCGGTTGCTTACCGCCTACTCAGAGGCGATCTATGCCTGACGTACAAAGCCATGTCAAACCCAGAATTAATGGACATGCTCCACCTCAAAAAGTCCAAGTCCCTTAGAGCTACACGCTCCAGGGACTTAAACCTCAGCACAAAAATAAATAGGACATGCTGGAGGGACAGATTTATTTCCCAGAGACTCCCCTCACTCTGGAATAGAATCCCAATTCATGTTAGACATAGCCCCTCACTGACCCTCTTTAAGCGAAATCTAGACGCATGGATGGGAAATCGCAAATTCACCCCTGGGATCTCTTCTGTGTCCCTACTAGACAGAGGCACAGTAAACTAATCTTAAAAGGGTACCTTCTGTGACCTACTTTACAGAGGCACAGTAGGCTAATCTAATAGGGAGGTGGAAGCCAAATACACTGGCTAGGCTTATAAATGCCCTGGGGCAGATAGCCTAGTATCTACCTATGAACCTATGAACCTATGAACCAGCAATGTGCAGGGTGTTTAACAGCAATATTATAAGTATGGCCCTGTGTTCCTGCCTCTGTCCTCCTCGTGGTTGTTCGATAATGGCCTATCATAATATACTGCTAGCATTCCTGCTATCATCCCAGTCATATAGTGGACTCCCACAACATTTGTTGGTCAGGGTCCATACATGTGACAGATACATAGACATTATCACAGGTAATAAATGTCCCCCTAGACCTTGACTACGGGGTGTAACTGGCGACTGCTGAACTACATCTGTTATTGTTTATTGTTACCTATCTTGATGGCAAATCCTTTGTCCGCAGTTGTACAAACTGATGGGTCTGTCCTGGACAGCATAGTATGTTATATATCCACATTGTCTGCATCTACTTTTCTGTGTTGGCCTTGTATTCCTCACTGATTACATAAGTGCAGATCTATGTGCTGCTGGTAATGGCATACATTATTGTAAAATACACCATTACACGTTGTCTGTGTATACATATCTGTGTGTCGTCTCATGTCCTTTGAATAGTGAGTGGGCTATGTGTAATTCTGTACTCCTGTTCAAGTGTAAATATCATTTAGTAGGTTATACAGCAAAACGATTTTGTTATACCAATTTCACACGGGAAATAGAATGTGCTGCAGTGGGACCTGAACCGAGAATGTGTGAGTGGTAGGCAGATGCTCTCCCCACTACACTATTGCAGCTCTGAATAATTTGCATATTTCTACCTTAATGTCTTACCCATGCTCCCTTTCCCTGGCCCCCGAGCTCCACATACACAGCATCCATCCATTCTGCAGTTGCTAGCCCTGCCATACCACACCTCCACATATTTCCCACTATGCACATCTCGGTATTCTTCCATATTACTGTCTCGATGCAACCTTCTGCAAGCTCTTCATCAGTTTAGTCCATGTATGTTTGAGCCTTCCCTTCATCCACCTCTGATACTGGTGGAAACATTATTGTGACCCATAACGTCTGGTGCATCCCGGCAGGGACGGACCTGTTGTTGTGTCACAAGTACACTTTGCTGGTCTACACTGTTTCTCCCACTGGTAGCATCTGCCAGGGTTTTCAGATGCAGCAGTTTTCTCACACACCAGACCAGCTTCATCTCCTGCTTCTGAGGATGAAACATGCCCTCACACCATGACCCATTTTCCATTCCTCTCTTCAGTATTATACAAGACTACTGTTCTCACAGTATGCGTGGACAGGCACTGTTCATTGGTACTCATAGGCTTCTTGGAATACTGTGACTGACACTGTGCACATGTTTGCTGGTATTAATGTACATACTTACATACATTTCCTATACTGTTGACTGATTGTGCTGGATGATATGTTTGTGATAGCAGCTGATAGTAAATCTGCCATGCCTTCATGGTAACTCACTTGTACTATAGTGTGCAGGGGGAGGACCTGGGAGTGCTGTTTATGTTGTTACTGGCCATGACAAGGGCTGTGGGCTACAGCATGCCTAAGGCACTGCTGGGGAAGTGTAGATGGGTATGCGCTGGTGTGCTCTAGGCTCAGACCTGCTGACCTCCGGTTATGGAGTCTTACACTGAGTTGGCCTCCACATTGTTTAACTAGTGTGGGCATTGCTTAACGCCACCCACACAGGCGTACTCCCACTTGCTGCTGCATACCCCCGTGCTACTTCATGTACATGTCGGTATTATACATGCTTAAGTCAGGTGTACATGTCAGGTATGACTGTTCACGAAGGTCAGTGTAAGGTTAAGTGGAATTCCAGTTTAGCATTTCTGGTTAGGCTACACTCAGGTATTCACGTTAGGTTAGTTATGCCATATCTATGTTATACAGTAGATGTGAATAGTGGAAATGTAGGCGGGTAGTTGGAGGGGGGGACATTTTAACTGAATAGTAGGCCGTTCGACTGGTGGGGGAGCAGTAGTGCAGATTTGCAGGGTGTTGAGATATGTATGCGAGGCAGGAGAGGAGGTGTCAGTGTCAGTAGTTGGTGTAGGGGTCTGGTGTGTTGGGGGATGGCGGACTTCAACAGGTGGTGATCCAAGTGTGCTTGGGTTTTCCCTTCATGTGTTATTTACGTGTGTAGTACGGGACAGCTGTGGTAATACACCTGGGTTTGGGGTTCCAGATTCTGCCAATATAGTTGTGTGGAGGGTGTCACCTACCTGTGACTGTGAACATTACTATGAATGCAACAGGGGTCAATAGGTAAGTGGTGTTATTGGGCCACACAGAGGGTCTGATAGTGGGGACATGTCCAGAGATGTGCAGGACGGCTGATAGGAAGGTCCACAGCTGGCCATTTCTTCTACAGCGACAGCTGTGTATATACCCTGCATTTGGGTGTAGGTCTGGACAATCACACCCCCTGGGTGGGGGTGAGGACAGCATCACAGCAATAATACTTTGTGATGCCAGTTAGTTCGGCTTACATGACTACAGTGCGGTGCTGTGACCATGTGTTCTTTGATGTCATTTAGTGGGTTTGCAAGAACACATTTGGTTATACCATCCTTTGCCATGTAAACTAGACTTTGCTGCAGTGGGACTCGTACCCTGCGTGGCTGCTTGTTAGGCATCAGCTCTGCCCAATGTACACTACTGCTTAAATTCCTGGGGTGGTCCACATAGAACCACTCCAGCCAACACCTGCACAGCTATGCCCATAATTCTATACCCATAGTTCACAAACCGCACATGCTCTTCAGCAGTCTTACTTCCTCCGGGTGCATGTCAGGTCTAAGCACACTACACACTGCCCACTCTCCACTTCTCGGGACCCATCACATATGTTGTCTCACCCCATGGGTCATCAGGCTTTCCCACCCTTGTAGTCCGGGTATATACATGCCCCGCCTTGATAGATCATCGCATGGGCTTCCTCCTATAACAAGAAAATTTTTGGGGTGTCCAGCAAGGGACGCTCCTGTCTCTGTTCCAAAATTAGACTTCTCTGGTCCACTGTGCCCCCCCGGTTGTATCCTGCCTATGGTCTGGGGAGCAGTGGATTGTTTACATTGTTTGTGGGTTTGTTTGTATGTTTCCCCTGTCCGGCTGGGGGGGTTTCATGCTATGTGTTACACATTTCTTGCTTGGGCCTCTCACCTCCATTGGCATGGCCTGTGAACATATGTCATTCTTAAGTGCTGTATCTTATCATAGCTATATATCTGTCTATATCAACACACACGTATATGTCTGCATATATATTTATATATATATATATATATATATAATATATATATATATATATATATATATATATATATATATATATATATATATATATATATATATATATATATATATATATATATATATATATATAGATAGATATATGTTGCTTTATATAGATCTAACAACATGTGGATGTAAGGGTGTCTGCATATGTATATGTGGGTATTTATTTATATGTCTATCTATGTATGTATACATTTGTACTACAGAGAAGGGGAGGTATATATCTATATAGTTATGGGCATTTATACAAACACATATACCTCTAAATCTTTAGCTAGATATCCGGTAATGTTGACTGGTATTGCTGGATACTGTGTTTCGTGCGCATACCGGCCAACCTTGTCAGCCACATATGCTTTGTGATACCTACAACTAAATCCAATGGTGTACACAGAGTCACACGTAACATCTATTGTTAGTACCAGGAATACATTTGTCCCATGCAGGACAACCCAAACATTGGGTATTCAACCTTCATCTACACCCAGGGTTACATAGGTACCCCTGGCTATGCTCATGGTCTCAGGCGTGTGCCACACCTTGGATACTTGGGTCAGGACATCATACGGGATGTGTCCCGAAGGGGGGCAATGTGTGGTGGTGTGGTAGCTACGGGCCGGTAACCAGGGTAGGGGTGGTGGCTGCATGTGTGCTGCTGTTGGGGGGAAGCAGAACTGTGGGTTATGCATGTATGGGTGAGGGATGGCCTGGGTTGGATGGGCCTGTACTGCTTGGCCCGCCTAGTGGGTGGGGGAGAGGGGTATGTGATGTCGACATTTGACACATAACAGAGGGCTGATTTAATTCCCTAGTTCAATGACAGACGTACAATACTATGAGCTTGGTAGTGTATTGCAGGGCAGATGTGTTTGGCTGGGCAGGGGGTATGCAAATTTGTACGTGATGTATATTGTTTTGGGCCTCTCAGGCTCATTGACGGTGCATGTGGACATACATGTTTCTGTTTATCTGCCATTTGTATCTACAGATGTCTGGCCATATATACCTCTGTGGGTATATATATATATATATATATATATATATATATATATATATATATATATATATATATATATGTGTATATATATATATATATATATATATATATATATATATATATATATATATATATATATATATATATATATATATATATATATATATATATATATATATATATATATATATATATATATATATATATATATATATATATATATATATAGGTTCATAGGTATGTACTAGACTATTGGCCCTAGGGCCTATATAAGCCTAGCCAAAAAATGTACCCTGGCTTTCGCCACCCAAGAAAATTATTTTCCTGTGCCCCTGTCGAGCAAAGCCACAGAAGTGATCCCTGGGGTGAATTTCCCATTTCCCATCCAATCATAAAGATTTTTCTTGAAGAGTGCTAATGAGTAGCTCTGTTTGCCATAGATAGGTAGTCTGTTCCAGAGTATGGTAAGTCTCTGGGACAGGAATCTATCCCTCCAGCATGTTCTGTTTATTGTGGTGACAAGGTTTAGGTCCCTAGAGCGTGTAGCTCAGAGGGATTGGGATTTCTTTAAGTGGAGCATGTCCAACAGCTCTGGGTTTGACATAGCTTGTATGTTAGGCAGAGATCGCCCCTGAGTAGGCGATATGCGATGCAGTAAAATTGTAGTTTTTTGAGATGGTCTGCGTAGGGCATCTGTTTGAGGCCAGTAATCATCTTTGTGAAGTATTCTGTGGTCTTTCCAGTTGTTGTAGATGTCTTGTGAGGTACATACCAAAAGGGGCGTTGTACTCTATAATGGGTCTAATGAGTGATATGTAGAGGGGAACAATGACCTCTTTTTTCTGGATGAGAATCCTTTTGTGATGAGATGAGCCATGTAGAAGGATTTCCTGACCACTGTGGTGATGTGATTATCAGAGGAGAGACTACTGTCCACCTGTGTCCCAAGGTCTCTTATCACATCTTTGGCATTAAGTAGACTAGCAGCTATGTGGTAGTTCATGGGTACAGAGTTTTTACTAAAGGGGATGACAATACACTTTTTGGCATTGAGCTTCAGGCCATGGCTTTGACACCAGGTATCTGTCTCAGTGAGGCCCTTTTGTAGTTTGTCCACATCGTTAGGAGTTTCGATTATGGCTCCTAGTTTGCAGTCATCTGCAAACTTTGTTAGCCAAAGACCTTCTGTGTTAGCCTGCACTTCAGAGAAGTAGATACCAAACAGGAGAGGACCCAGGACTGAATCCTGTGGTACTCCACTTGTCACTGGTCTGAAGTCGGATCTGGAATCCACTACTTTCACAGTATGGGTTCTGTCCATGAGCCAGTTGGCAACCCATCTTGTGACATAGAGATTTATACCTAGTTTAGTGAGCTTATCTATAATTCCAGAGTGGGGGATGGTGTTGAAAGCTTTGGCGAGATCTAGATAAGCTGTGTGAACCATTTTACCCTCATCTATGGCTTTGGTGACTGCTTCAAATAAGTCAATCAGGTTTAGGAGACATGATCTGCCTTTTACAAATCCAAACTGGGTAGGCCCCAGAGTTTGGAGATTACCAATGTCTTTGTTTATGAGTTCCACGATGATACGTTCCATGGCCTTGCAGATCAGGCTCATCAGGCTAATGAGGCGGTACTTCCCGGGGTCCGTCGTGGCTCCCCCTTATATATATATTTGCTTACATATGTCTATGTTGGAATATACCTACGGAGACATATATCTGCGTACATATATCACTTGATATGTGTATATGTGGACATATAGATGTTGACATATATATATATATATATATATATATATATATATATATATATATATATATATATATATGTGTGTGTAGTTGTCAGCATTTGCATGTATATCTGTTCATATATTTGTATACATATATATATATATATATATATATATATATATATATATATATATATATATGACTACATCTATAGATATATTGTATCTGTTTAGATAGTGGTATATTTGCACACACACGCCCATCTAGCTGTAGGTATACATTCTGTGTACTGTTGCATGACTGGGCGGGGTTATGTTTCTGACAACATACAAGTTATGCATATCTGGCATGGCTTAGTGGTAAATCGTTTTGTGCATGGTATGCATCATCCTGGGTTCCAGCCTTGCAGAGGCTGTTTGTTTTGTTGCTGGGCAGAACACCGGCCATTGGATACGGTGTGCTTAAGGCAATTACAAGTGGTTGTAAGCGGGTTTGTGCAGAGGTAAGCACTGCTGACCTCTGGTCACAGTGTCTTGCATGCAGTTAGCTTCTCCTTTGCTTAATCTGTCAGCGGTGCTTCACCCCTCCCAAACGCACTTGCACATGCTTACTAGTGCTTGCATATGCTTACTACTGCTTATCTGTGCTTACGCGTGCTTACTGCTGACTTATTCATTATGGTACTGACTCTTCATATGTGCATTTAATGCAGTACTCCAGTTCACATTTAAACCTTATTTAGTAGGTTATACAGCAATAAAATGTAAATAAATGTTCATATACAAATTTCACATGGAAAATGGCATGTGCTGTAGTGGGACTCAAACCAGGAATGCCTGCTCGTGAGGCGGATGCTCTGACCACTACACTATTGCTGTGCTGCTTCATTTGCATATATCTTCCTTGTTATCCTCTTCAGCCTTTTAAGCTGCTTTAACTGTACTTAAGCAATGGGCAAACCCACGCACCTATGGTTAGCTGTACTCGGAGTGTTAAAAATAAATACAGGAGTTACTTCTTATTTTTATGTCCTGTTGCTGTTGTACACATGAGGGACTGTTGGTGGGGATATGCGGACACCTATGAGTGGTCTCGCTCATTTATTTACAGTTTCTGCTGCTCTTCTTTGCAGGGGCATGTTTATTCTGAGATCTCTGCACTCAGACACGCCCCATAACTTATCCACGCTCTGTGTAGGATTAGGAGGTCAGGCAGTGCGCCTTCATTAATATGCTTGGTATGCTGCCATCCTCCTCCTAAATGGACACTTCTGTGCAGGACTAGACTAGTCCTGCATGGAAGATTAGTGAATCCGGGGGTCAGTCTGAAGAAGTCTTGTTGTAAGAGACAAAAGCGCTAACTATTTAATGTGAATTGCAAAAAATGTGTTTGGTCTTTATTATCTGGCTTCATTTTCATTTTCGTTTTAATGTCTTGATAAGAAATTCTGGCATTTGATATAATGCCTAAATTCTAAAAACTGTCCCTTGTATTCTCTATGCCTTGCATGGCATGCAAAATCGATGCAGGAGCTCTAGCTGGCAATATGTCTACAGTGTGATCCAGGAACAGCCTGCAGGGGCATGCATAAGCACTCCTGCTCTAGTCCTGCATGGACTAAGCCCCTGTATGCAAATCATCCTATTTGCAGGAAATATCCATGCAAATGAGGTGATTTTGCGATCCAGGAAGTTTCCAACTAGCCATGCAGGACTTGTGCAAACTCCAAAACGTAGCTATGACAGCTCCAAATAAAGGCCGCATATCAGTCAGTAAGCATGCCAATGGCCAAGTATAAGGCCACTGGCATTGCAATCTGGCAAAAAAATAAAAAAATCAACTTTTATTTTTTTTTAGCCGATCTCGGATGTTTAAGCATAGGGCAGCAGCGTGTAAACGGGATTGGGGGAAAATAACAACATAAACCTAAATTAAGTGATCAAGGTGAACTAGCTATCAGGTGAAATGTATCAGAATCAACCAATTACACAGGCAGCAGACCAGCCCAGCCCAGAACACTACTATAAACTATGCAAACACCTTCCCCTCTTTTTTCCCACACTCTACACTACTGGTGTGTACAAGCAGGGAACTTTTAGCAAACAAACCTACAAATTTACAAAATGAGAGGGGATGCAGCAGGCACCATAGAACAATATGTGCAAGAGGCTGAGGGTAGTGAGGATGTGAATGCTGCCAATAAACCCACAGTAAGGAGACGGAGAAGAGTGTACAGACCCAGGGTAACCTACCAGGGGCTACATGAGCTGGAGATAGTGGAGTGCTATAGGGTGGACAGGGACCTCCTACAGCAAATTGTTGAGCTGTGCCGGCCATGCCTGACACACCAAACTGACCAAGGGAAACCCATCCCAGTGGATACCAAGGTATGTGTAGGCCTAGGAATACTAGCCACAGGTACCTCCCAAAGCTCAACTGGGGATATCATGGGGATCACACAGGCATCAGCATCTAGATTATTCCACCAGTTCCTGGATGCCATGACAGCACATGCCAGTGAGCACGTATATTTCCTCAGCACCTGTGAGGTATTGGCCAGCAATATACATTTCTTCCACCAAATAGCAGAATACACTGAGGTAGTGGGTGCTATAGACTGCATGCACAGTGATCAGTGTAGGGCCTACATCAACTGCAGGGGCATCCCATCCATCAACTGCCAGGTCGTCTGTGATGTCCAGGGCATTGTAATTAATGTGTGTGCTGGCTGCCCTGGAAGCTATCACAGTTCCCACAGTTGGCATCTGATGCAGCTGTACCAGAGATTTTCCAATGGGGACATCTCCTACGGTCACCTAGTGGGGGATGCTGGTTACACACTGGAGCCATGGCTGATGACACCCACCAGAAATGCACACACACCTAAACAAGAACACCATAATGAGGCACACGCACAGACCAGATGTATAAAAGAGCATGTGTTTAGGATGCTCTAGTCATGGTTTCAGTGTCTGGACACATCCAGTGGACCCTTGCAGTACTCACCAGCTACATGTACCCAAATTGTTATGGTATGTGCCATGCTACACAAATATGATCCTGTGGAAACAGCTGCAGCAGGAACAGCATGGGACAGGGCCACGCAGCCCCCCACCAATGCCAAGTCCTGCACTGGCACAGAGTGAATCAGAGGAGGAACAACCTGAGCCTGCCCCAGTAGGCAGATGGAGGCATACCCAGTATGCCGAGGCCATGGCAAAGAGACAACACATAGCACATACACTGACACAGTAGGGACCCAGGGAATGACACCTCTCTCTGACTCACACATACAGTAAAAGGGATGCCAAACATGAAACTACTTGTGCTCAACCATGTTTAAGGAGTGTACTATGTGCATCTGACATAGGCAGCCCTCCAGCACCATTCGCAATTCTGGCACACCCATAAGGTAAGTCAATCAACCTACCAATTGCCAATGGAGTAGAATGTGTTGTTACCTGTGTCTATGGTATGGATGTGAGCATGCAAGGGAATTGGGTGGCTGAATGTTATGGCAGCAGAAAGTAGAAACCCATAGTGGCATCCTTGACATCTATAACACATACAGGAGTCACCATAGTAGCCAGTACTACACAGGGTGACAAAACCCACTGCAGGAAATGTGCTGGGTGACATGTGTGTCCATATGACTCACACATGCCAGTCAGGGTAGTTCACATACCCAACAACAGTCTCAGCCAGCAGTACAGTTGTAGACAAACCCAAACAGAACCCGTGCTATGGCCTCTGAATGATGGCTATGGGTAACCACTCCCCCAGGCCTACACAGACAGACTACAGCAGGTCAGGCAGTGGGATGTTAGTTTTGAAGGGAAGGAAGTCAGACACTAATATGTAGGCCAACCAAAACTAAGATCTGTAGTACACTGGTATGTCCCTAGTCAGCATGATAGGTAAGAATACAGAATGAAATGGAGTACCTGACATACCAGTACAGTCATAGCAAATGTGTACAAGTGTCAGGTGTGCCCCCCATCCTACGTAATAATGTAATAACAGTCAGGTGTGCCCCTCCAATCCTGTGTAGAAATGTAGAAATAGTCAGGTGTGATCCCCATCCTACATAGCAATGTAATGACAGTCAGGTGTGCCCCCCAATCCTATGTAGAAAAAGTCAGGTGTGCCCCCCATCCTACATAGTAATGTAATAACAGTCAGGTGTGTCCCCCCAGTCCTGTTTAGAAATGCAAAAATAGACAGGTGTGCCCCCCATCCTACATAGTAATGCAATAACAGTTAGGTGTGCCCCCGCAATCCTGTGTAGAAATGTAGAAATTGTCAGGTGTGCCCCCCCATCCTATGTAGTAATGTAATAATAGTTAGGTGTGCCCCCCAATCCAGTCTAGAAATGCAGAAATAGACAGGTGTGCCCCCCATCCTACGTAGTAATGTAATAACAGCCAGGTGTGCCCCCCCCCAATCCTGTGTAGAAATGTAGAAATAGGTGTGCCCCCATCCTATGTAGTAATGTAATAACAGTCAGGTGTGCCCCCTAATCCTGTGTAGAAATGTAGAAATAGTCAGGTGTGCCCCCCATCCTACATAGAAATGTAGTAACAGTCAGGTGTGGCCCCCAGTCCTGTGTAGAAATGTAGAAATAGTCAGGTGTGCCCTCCCC
The DNA here is from genome assembly GCF_019279795.1 of Protopterus annectens. NCBI lineage: Eukaryota > Metazoa > Chordata > Ceratodontiformes > Protopteridae > Protopterus > Protopterus annectens. Next base: position 1,076,696,292 of record NC_056746.1, read on the forward strand.
ATCCTATGCAGAAATGTAGTAACAGTCAATGCCAAATGATCAATGGATACGCTGCAGAAACAGCATGCTACCTCTAGGTGTACAACACAAAGGCCAGCACTGCAGTACAAGCTACCTGGACTTGATCCACACATTAAATACAGACGGGCATACTGTGCATCCTCACATACTTAAAAACATGAAGGCCATGTCTGCAAACACCAGTGGACCAGACATATCTGGCAGTTGCAGATGTTAGTGCAGACACTCCTCAGTATGCACCACACATGCCTTGCACACACAGTGGATAGGAATACAGACATATATGTAAGGACAAGACACTATAATAAGCCAAAGGTAGACATACATAGATGTGTGGAAGAGGGTGACTGTGACAAGGAGCCATCCAGGCCTGTCCCACCCAGCACACAGCCAAAGGGCCCCAACTACATGAGGGTCAGATGTCACTCACTGTAGATACTAGCCACTGGTATCTGTCAGCATTAGAGACTATGTGGTGGACGTGCTAGCTGTGCAACATGACTGTACAAGGAAGTAGTCATCTAGCAGCAGGATACATGTAACTGTAAAATATGACCCTGTGTGTGCCTGCATGTGACGTGTCAACCTCTAGATGAATGGGTTATGGCCCATGCACACACACTGCCCTCCCCATAGCCCTACTATGGCAAGCCTGCTAAAGTCATCCACTGTGAAATACACCTTTGGGAGAGCTGCAGCCCACTAATCTTTGTGGTGCATCCCATAACTGCATACTGCTGTAGTGTGATAAACTAGTTAGGTAGGAGTTCCATCCCAGACATGGCAACTGTGTGTGTGTGTGTGTGTGTGTGTGTGTGTGTGTGTGTGTGTGTGTGTGTGTGTGTGTGTGTGTGTGTGTGTGTGTGCGTATGTGTGTGTGTGTTATATGATGCGTATGTTCACATTCACACTCACTACAACCCCCCTTGGCATACTGAAGCATTCTATCTGATGTCAGACACCTCCAGATACCCTTTGCCCATATAACTTCCCTATGACCCCATGTGGCGCATGTGATACCAGCACAGTACTGTGTTGTTGCAATCTCACTAATGATGAGTTGTACGCTTGGCCCTGCCAAGTGTGTCAATGTGTGTGCGTCCCTGTGAGAATGTGGCTGTGTTGATGCTGGAACCTGTTCATGCGGACATGCACGTGTACTACACCGACCATATAGCTACCATATCCCTGTTGCAGATGTAACTCACCATCACATATACATTCTGAGGAATTTACAACATGTAACCTATGTGGCACATCCAATAACTGCATAGAAATGTGATAGCACTACATAGTCATTAGGGGTTTGATACCCTGTGCTGGTAGGTGTGTGACACAAACATGCTTAAGTTTTACTCTTCCACCCCTCCCTGACTTGTCTTTGCCTCTGTCTGCCTCTCTCACTCCCTCTCTGGTGGATGTGGAGACCTACACCTGCTTTGCTTAGGCAGCAGCATGTGTATTTTAAGTGATGCTCATGATCAGCTGATGTTCTCTGCACGAATTGCAGCCCTCCCCTAGCTGATTGCATGTGGAACAGCTGTGGTAATATTTCCATAGCCAATTGCATGGAAACACACTCCAATATCTAGGAGCATCATGTTGATTTTGGGCCTTTTCATTCACTGTGAGCAGGAACTCGATCTGTTGTTTGGCAAACAGCATCTCAGATGGATTGGGGATTTACCTCTAACAACATAAACTGTGGAAACATGGCAACACACAGGAGGGGGATGTGCCTGACCTGACTACAGACTGTAAGTGTTGCTATACTGTATTTGGAGTATGTTGGTTTAACAGGATGTGTGTGGATATGTCTGTCCTACATATTTTAATACCTGCCATGTCAGTACTATGTTTATGAGGAATCCCCATCTGTAGGGTCATCTGCAGACTGGGCAGTGTGTGGTGCCTTTGGTTTCATGTGTTACCCACAGAACATCTATCTGTGAACTGCAGAAGATAGTGTGAGGATTGCAGTCTGTAGATGGTGAAAGCCATGACAGTTACTGACTTCATATCCTTCATAGGACATATGTTTCAACAAACCCTGTTACAACAGTAAATATTAGATTATCACATAAACATGTCAATATTGACCCTGTGTATGTGCTTCTAGCCACAACACTGTCAACCTTTGTACATATGTCATGCATTAAGAGGTGCATATATGCTGTACACCATAATTAGTGTTATCATATCTGATAACAAGCCAGTGAGATATCAGACTGCTACACATGTAATGTACAGTAGGGGTTATATTTGATGACATAACCCGGACATTCTGTGGTTGTTTGTACAGTACTGAGGTCTGTGTACTTATGGTGAATGTCAACAGTGTGTGTATTGTTAATATGTACTTTGGCCTGTGTACAGACTGTGGTCGATGTTATTGTTCTTGGTTACATGCTGCTCCACTGTATGTTACCGTATTGGGTTCCTATTACGTGATCAAAGTTTTGAAACTTCGAATATGACAATATCGAACTTGTCTGTTCAAAGTTTCAAAACTTTGAACACTGAAAAAAAATTGAAAAAAAACATGCAACAGTAAACTAACTGTTGCAAGCAGGGGGGCAAGCCCCCTTGCACCCCCAGACCCACCACTCTTTAAATATACCAACTCCGAGATTGCACTGCAGTGCAGTAAAGGGAAATATTCCCTTTCTGCACTATAGTGCGGTCTAAGAGTTGGTATATTTAAAGAGCGGGGGTGTGGGGGTGCCGGGGGGATTGCCTCCTGCTTGCAAGGGTTTATTTTACTTTTAAGTTTTTTTTTTAACGTGTTCAAACTTCTGCAAGTTCGACTATATGGTTTCGACCATATAGGGTTCGGACTTGTTGAAGTTCGATCACGTAATAGGAACCCTACCGTATTGGCTTACATGTTTGGAGGGCCATACACACACATGTCCCATACTACAGACATGCATCAGACCACACTGTATAGCAGCCCAGTATATGTAGGGTTAGTGTGTGAGTGGCACATATAAGGATGATGTTGAACAGATAGTCCATATACTGTAATATTATGCTAGTTTACCATATGTGGCTGTGTTCACATTGGTTGTGGTTATTCACTTTCACACAGGTGTATCTTACCCTGTGCTGTGACATGCCTGTAGAGCCTGCTATATATGCAGGTACATGTGCATTTCCCCATAGGAGATGTAGGCCAGTGTTGAGCCAGTCTGCCTGGATTCTGCACAGTGGTTTGTTACATGCCTAGCAGCTTAGTGTACTTACCCAGTGAGATGTCATGTCCAGATACTTGCCAGATGTACTGCTGCCAGGCCTCCCTTAACAGTCATGTATGTCAGACAGAGCAGTAGGATGCTGTACAGATGTATGTCAATAGCTAGTGGGTAGTATGTGGCCATGGCACCTCTGTACCGGCAGTTATGTGGCAAGACAAACAGGGGTGTGTAAATGCATAACCTATGGGGGAAAATGTATGCCAGTCGTTATATGTTATATCAATCTACATGGCTGTTAAAATCCATATTGTCAGGCTTTGACCACATGTTTTGCACTAAGTGATTCTGTGTATACCTCTGCACTGTATAGAGTGTGTCAGAATGTCCACATATATTGGCCAATATCTCTTCTGTAGTCCACAGGAACATTACGTGCTAGCAGCGGCACTATACTATGATGTCCTTAGGATGTCTGTCAGACGCCAATGGTGCACATGTGAAAAGCAGATGTGACCTCCCACACACACCATGTCTGTGAAGACAATCTCTATTACAGTAGCAATAGTCTACTAATATACCTGCTATACATACCTGACATCCCCTTGCACTATGAAGTTGGGACTATAGGGGCTGAGGTTGGGCTACACTCCATGTTCAGGACATATGGTGAAAATATATGTCCATATAACTACCCAGATATCTATATAGATAATTACACATAAACATATTGACAGATATGGATGGGTATGTATATGTACATAGATATACATATACACACCCAGATATATACATACACAGAGCAATATATGTCTGCACATATACAGATAGTGATACATATGCACATATACGTATGGATATCTACATATATATTTTGACAGTAGTAGGTATATCAGAATAGATATGTATGCACATATAGTTATAGATATCTACATATATACCAAAAGAACTAGGCATATCTGTACACATAGGATGTACATACATATATAGCTATATACACGTATATCTATATATACATATACGTATATCTATATATACACATATGTATATATACATATATGTGTATCTATATATATATATATATATATATATATATATATATATACACACACACACATACATACATATGTACATCCAAAGTGATGTACACATGACCATATATATGTAGCACTATACAGATGTGTTTACAGACATATGTATGAGTATACATGTGTATGTACATGTAGACATATATAGACTTATTATATGTATACCACCATATTCCTGTCATGAGTAAACATCACGGTTGTGTATACCCTCCCACATGTATCTCACCGTATGTATCTGCTATGTGCACATTATGATAAAACAACATATGTGATGCAACAGTCATATTAATAACAAGAACTACACAATTTCAGAACTACAGGCAAATGTTCAATACTATTCAATATGTTTATTGACAGCTATATTGGTAAAACCACAGCACTCTTCACAGTGGTCATGGCGTAGTGGTTAAGTGTTGTGACTTCAGTATAAAGGGTCCTGGGTTCAAGACCTGCAAGGGCTGTTCATTTTGTTGCTGGGCAGGACAAGCGCTGTCAGATACAGAGTGGTTAAGGCAGCTGTGAGCAGCTTTACACAGGTTTGCATGAAGCTCAGCGGTGCTAAGCTATGGGTAAATGTACAGGCATTTATACAGTGTAGGCAGCACTTACCGGTGCGCAAATCAGCTTAACTGTTATATTGCAACAATGTTGATACTTGCTAAGCATAGCTTAGCTCTGGTAACCAGGACACACAACCCAGTCTGATAACCTGTATTAAGTGTATGTAATGCCATGTACAATACATGCACCTATGTGCTGTCATTACAGTAGCAAGGGGTGTGAGTGTCATGTGTAGGACACAGACATATATGAGGCCTGTACAGCACTGTTATTTATGTGAATGTGTTACATACTAGTGTAGTAGCCTAGGGTACGTGCTGTCACTCTGGCATGTAGTGTATCATGGCAGTACTACTGTTGACAGTGCTAACCTAGGCAAGAGCAAAGTGCTTAATGTAGTACTGACAACAGGGACACTTGTGAGCATGACTGGACACAGAGGCCTACCTGTTGTATCCCTGGTGTGTGAGCTGTGTCACAGTATATACCCCTTACTGGTCTGGCAAAGGACTCATGCTACTCCATAGCTACCTGCCAAGCTGATGACTGTCAGTCCCTGTACAGATGTGCAGATGGCAGGTATCCAGCTGGGATATGTACAGGCAACCTACGCTTGTTTGCCACCTTACTGTGCATGTGGCATGTGCATGAGATGCATATCCCTGTACTACCAATATTGGGGTATACTATGGGTTGTATCACAGTCGCGGCCAATGTGTGATGGTGGGTATGGCAGAGTATCATCATGGGTTTCAGGGAGTACAATATCCAGTGTAGGATGTGGGTGCTGTGTACACTGTTATTACACCAAGGTACACAAGGTATATGTCCCATGTTACCAAGTTATGGTTACCACTGTCACCATCAATCATAAAGGTAACTGCTACCACAATCCAAGCCAGTTATGCATGTGATGTGTGCAGCCTACCATGCTAGTTACAGCGATAGGCCCTGGCATCTCAGATGTGTGTCCGGCTGTTATGTGTCTCTAAATGTGTATATGACCGTATGTCACACTACATATCATTCAGATATACCCATTACATCCCCATTAGCATACTGTACATGTCGGGGGATGTTCTGCATGTACCATGTAACCTGGGACACACCTCACCCTAAACACTGTGCAGTGTGTGCAGTGTAAGTCAGACACATCAGTATCACAACATAGCTAGGTAGGGGTCTAGTGCCAGTGTTGCCAAGTAACAGTGTGCATGTATGTGGATGGGTCTACATCAGGTTGTGGGGTATACATGCCTCAGTGGGCCGCCTGTCCATGTGGCACAGGCAATAACCGGTTTAGTAATCTGTGAAATGTGTTTGACTTTACCCCAGATATGTCACAGCCATAGTGTCAGCACAGTGACATACCCTGTTGTGGGATATGATGGCAGACAATCCTTGTGCTGACACATGTACACCTACAACACAAATGGATAACATTATAGGGACTGCAATCAACCAGTGTTACTAACAGCTATAATGCATCATTGTTGGATGGCTACACTACCTGCCAAATATGCCTCACACTCTACTCTATACAACATGTTACAGTGCAGTACTGTGTTACACTGTTGTACAGTCACCGTGTGCATCAGAACCATATCTGCCTGTCCCTGCATTGATAGTATGGATAACAGGGATGTGGCACAGATATCATCATATGCACAGGACATCCTAGTGCTGACACATGTACACCTACAACAAAAATCGATAACATTATAGAGACCACAACCAACCATTGTTACTAACAGTTATAAGGCATCATTGCTGGATGGCTACACTACCAGTCAAATATGCCTCACACTCTACTCCCTACAACATGTTACACTGAAGTACTGTGGTACACTGTTGTACAGTCACTGTGTGCATCAGAACCATATCAGCCTGTCCCTGCATTGATGCTATGGATGACAGGGATGGGGCACAGGTATCATCATATGCACAGGGTGTGGTGTTGGTTTGCCAGAGGCCGAGGGTGTGCCATACATTTGATACCATGTGTGTGGGTGAGGGGTGTACTGTGAGGAGCTGGGTGAGGTGATGTGGTGTGTGTAGGTATGGGGTTGCTCTAGGTGTGTTTGTGTAGTGTGTGGGTATGCATGCACACAGTTCTACCATGTGGCTGCCCTACACAGGTGTTTATGGACAGCTGCAGACCATACCTGGCAGGTTGTGCAGTTCACTGCCTCCGGCCACGGACATGTGGACTGTGCCTGCCAGGGGTTCCACTGGCACATGCAGGTACAGGCTTGATGTATTACTCTCACCTGCTGATGACATTTGTCCGCTGGTACCAGGTCCCTCCTGGGACTGGCCAGGACCATGTGAACATGGCCTGCTGTGGTGTGGTGTGGACAGCACAACCCCTGCACTGCCAGGGCTGCTACTGCCACTACAGGAGCCCCTTGGTGTCCTGGCACATCCATGTTGACTACCAGCAGTTGGCATTGCTGGCCTACGTCCACAAGGCCATCGCTGCACTCCCACCACACGTTCAAGCATGGACAGACCACGGTCAGTGAGGGCCATCATCTCACCAGACCGTCTATCCATGAGCTCAGTTAATCCATGGATGGCACCAGCCAGTTAACAGGTGTTGTCATTTGAAGATGTGAGAGCAGCCCTCTGCAGCCTCAGGCCCTGTCTGTGGTAACATTCTATACATGCCTGCCATGCCATGACTGCCTGAAACATGCTGCTACTGGTACCAGCTATGTCACCTTTGCCAGGGGCATGATGTCTAGTGGCCCTTCCACGAGCACCCTGAGACATCTACCTATGTGGTGGCCTGCTGGACATCCGGCTATGCCTGCTGTGACTGGACACAGTAGGCATGGTTACCACACTTTCCTGTGCACTGCCACCAAGCGCCAGCTGTCCCCCTGCTATGGCCACTGGTGATGGGGTGCATATAGGCATTGAAACTGTGTGCAGGGGAGGGGTGGCTAAAAGAGGGATGTCAAATGCTGGCGCAGTGTCGACCCCTGACAACCCCACCTGTGCCTCGACATTATTATCATCATCTTCGGTGTCTGTATGGACACCAGCATCAGATTGCATGCAGGAGGGACCCTGACCCACCTCACCGCCTGTGGGGGAAAACAATAAATGCACTTTAAAACCTGTACAGCATTACCTAACAGTACACACACACACACACACACACACACACACACACACACACACGCATGCACACACGCACACACACACACACACACACACACACACACACACACACACACACTCACACCTCCGTAATACCTACATGTCCAAGCCTTTGCAGACAGTCCCACGTATATATGTCCATGTGTTACCCCTTTGTGCATCACACTTGTTAACATACACATATTGATACCACTCATTAACATCACAGTCCTCTTAATGCCCACATAAGCGACCACAACACAAGGCCTGTTGCTACTTTACCTGCCTGACCTGTGTGTACTGGATTTACATGGCCTCACTACTGTCATTCAGTATGTACCCTCTGTATGCCCAGAAATGATATGCATGACCCCTATATGTGTGGGATGTTATGTTGTATCCATAATATATTGCAATGGTGTATCATGTGTATGTAATGCTCAGTACATGCCAGATATCCTGCTCCTTCAGCCTATCATGTGACAACTGTAATATTTGGATACACACCCTGGTGTTAATTAGTACTTCCCCAATGCATCTGTAGAGCTGCATACATGGGTTGTAGGTGACCTCTCTACTGACTGCGATATTATGTGTGTACCTGGTGTCTACCTTCCCTCTGGATGCCTGTTCCATGCTACAGACCATATTATATTATTTGCTTTCCTGTGATTACACACATGACAGGTATTCCTGTTGTGTAATGTGGCATTCCATGTCCATGTACTGCATGGTCCCAAAGGGAGGTACAGCCATATGAACACCCCACAATCACACATGCGCATAGATGGCCATACACACAAACACACACATGCACACACGCATCCTACATGCATCTACCTCCCTCCACTTCACCAGACTGACCCTGCAGGCAAACTAACTAACCACCAGGATGCACACACACACACACACACACACACACACACACACACACACACACACACACACACACACACACACACACACACACACACACACACACACACACACACACACACACACACATACAGGTGAGGTTGCACAATGATAATACACCCAGTCCTCCTATTACCCATCTGCCAACATGTAGAACATATGGTACAGAACAGCATGGAGTTCAGCTATAGTCAATCCATGCTAGCAACAGTATACATGTGTGTGATGCATGTGCTGTGTCACTAGGTGATGCCATTTCCCCCTGGATACCACTGCACCCATGTACACAGTATTGCTGTGCACCTGTTCTGCACCCTGCCATGTACTGGCCACCACAACTCACAGGTGTACAACCCATTGCGGAATGTATAGTACTGTGTTAGCTATGTCAGCTTTACTTCCCACAGCTCCTATGTTTTTCAGCAACACATACCTGGGATGATATGTTGACAGTTGCCATTGGTGAATGCCTGATGCCTGATTTACAACTGTCATCATCAACAGACCATGTATGACCACTGCAATACTCTTACACTGACAATCATCAGAGCATACTGTGGCTATGGGGGGGGGGGTGTACACACCTTTATTGATTTTACACACACATCCTTGATCTGCCATGGGACCACATCACCGCATATCTCAGCAGTACATGGCCTGATATGTGACATATGTCCTGTACTTTCACATGCAGTGTCTACAGATTGTGTTAAGTGTGCAGCTGCTAACCATAATGCATGCACACCATGTGGGCATATGTGTGCACACCCTTATCATGATGGTTTATTGCACCTTGTTGTGTGTACTACAGCAGTCACTGCTCCTGACAGGAGTATACCAGTGTTGGCCATCTGCATTTGCCAATGTATGTTCAGTCTCCCTACACATGTCCCCCTATTCTGTATGATTGCAAAGTCTACTCATGTGCACATCCCCTGGTGCTCAAACACTGCCATCACTATTGCTGTGTGGGTAGGGTTATGGCTGCCACATGTCCTGAACCTGACTATGTGCAGATAGAGCCATTCCTACTAGCCTTAGGATCCCTGCTGCAGTGCACTGGTGTGTCATGCTGAGACCCCCCTCCTTCAGCTTTTATGCAGATGTGTCACTTTGCAGTGTCCCATACACTGAACACCACACGTTGCAGCCTAGACCCAGCTGATAATGTGGACTACTGTAATGCCTTATGCTATAGTGTATCTCTGCAGCAGTTGCCATTGTTCTACAGGTATATACACTGGTGTTGCATTGTATATGGGTGTTGTTCTGAACATGTCACTACTGTAGGCCCATGTCTACCACCAGTATGTTACTCCCTGTGGACACATTCTGCAATGACAGGATGTTAGTTATCATGCAGGTGTCTGACATACCCTTCCAATACCCCATCATGGTCACCCCTGTGAGACCATGCATTTCACAGCAACAATACATGCACATGTACAGCATGCATTCAGGGTAGGTGTGTTAGATGTGTGCATGGAATATACCATCACCATTACATGCCTGGTGTGTTGGCAAGCATCTACATAAAACATACTCACCAGCTATAGGCTGCTGCCTTGTTGGTATCCCGGATGGACCTACATAAGAGGGTGAGAGATGCAAAGTCAGTGGCCACATCTGTGGCAGTGCTACAGGGTAGGTGCAGTATTACCATACATCAATGGTACATTCCCATGATACTACCACATCTGGATATCTGTTTATCACTGCAATGCAGCAACACAATATATCTATGAGATGTCAGATATGCATGATCTACCTGTATCAATGTGGATGTTTACACAACAGTGGTTTAGTGATGTGCCCTGTGTCCTTATCTGCACACTCCTCGGCCAGTGTGTTGTTGACACCCACCTCCACGAAGGAGTCCAATGGTTGTTGGCTGTCCGGATGGGCAGGTGCCATGAGGCTGGCCAGGAGCTCCTCCACACATGTCAGGGTAGGGATGGATGGCATGCCCCCCCTGTGGCAAGGTGATCCCCCCAGACTGCAGCAGCACACCAATGAGCATTGCGAAGCAGATCAGTACAATGATGCAGGACCTGCTCATAACTGCGGTTGTGCAGTCCAACATCATTGACCCAGTGGACTAGGTCATTCCACAGGGTGGTCAGCTCCTGCTGCTCATGTGTTTGCCTGCCGAACAGCACTGGATAGTGCTGGATCATGTGTGCTATCAACACTTCATTCTCCGCATGGGAATAGGTGGGCAACAGTGCATGTGCCATCTTGGCTGACTGACATAAAGATGGAAACAGGTCTGAGCAACTCATACGGCAAGGTTACCACAGTTTGTAATACATATTTTGGTCACCCCCCCCCACCATATCAGCCTCAACAAATTGTACACACAACTCATTAGGTATGGCTACAGCTTAACTACCGGTTGGACAGATATTGCATTGTACCACACCTTCTGCTATGTAATTGTAGCCATATCCCCTGTGTGGACACTATCATTGCTGGCCTGTTATAGACTATTCACCTGCATGCCATTGTCAGGGCCACTATGGTTACATATATGCCATTGGTATGGCTGCGCTGAGATTGCTGCACATCTGACAGTCTGTGTTATTGGGGATATCTATGCATGCTGTTGGACATGTAACGGGATTGCATAGACTATTACTACCAACATATGTTCTATAACAGTGACACAATAACATGTATGTGTTCAATTGTCCAACAGATCCACCTCTCCAAACCCATCTGCCCATGATACCTTACCACATCACATGTGTGTCCCAACCTGGGGCCTCCTCATGTATTGTTCCAGCAATACCATCAGGTGGAACCACCCAGGGGATGTTGTCCCCCCCCTCAGGACACACACAAACATGTTCCTGTCCCCTGAGCTCAGGTCTAGCGTCTTTTCCATACCAGACACCGCAGACACATGAGGGATGTGCTACATCAGTCTAAGGCATGCAATACACATTCATAAGGCCAACATGCTCCTCCTGCTCAGCCTCCAGACTTGGCACCTTCAGGACATGGACTGCTTTTGTGAGTAGTAGTGGGTAGGAGACTTGTTCCCATTGTGCCCATATTGGGGCCCATGGAGTGTCCACATCACAGACCACACACAGCATCCACGGTGTTTACCCACCACATGTGTCACATAACACCCCTGAAGACTGTCCTCTATAATTACCAATCCTGACCACCTACACATGTGTACCTGACATACTTCCCCATATTCCCATTGCATACTTCACAGATGGGGGTAATGTGGTCCCAACAAGGGACTAACGTGTGTCATACCCGTCCATGTTACACACACTGCCAGCTGTAGATATCTGTGTGTATTGCTATGTGTGGTGGTGCCTCGCACATAGCATGCATCATTGTGGTAATAATATGGAGGACATGTCTTTACATACATATATGTTTGCGTGTGTGTATATATGTAGACATGTGCATATAGGTATATATCTATATATGTGTAGATATATGTGATATATATATATATATATATATATATATATATATATATATATATATATATATATATATATATATATATATATATATATATATATATATATATATATATATACACATATATATGTCTAAACATGGGTATATGTATACTTCTGGACATACATGCTGATATACATATATAGCTTTATATATTATATATGTGACATATGTACATATGTACACATATGCATACCTATATTTGGGGTACATTCAGACATCAGCTCCACAATCTCACAACACCTTCCTGCACAGCTGCACTGTTCTGCCTTGCTGCAACACAGACAGGTGCCACATATGGACACTGCCTGACATTAGGGGGGGTATATGTAGAACCAGATTGCAGATAACCCTATTACACACCTATGGCATTCCGGCATGCTACATTACAGATTCACCTGAGTATCCTGCTAGTTGTGGACTGTGGCTCCACATGTCCATCATAATGGCATTACTTCCACCACCAGCTATTGGCCACGTAATATACATCCTTCCCATTACACAACACACATTATGATGGCTTACATAGTGTCTGTCAGTGCTGACTTGCACAGTTGATGGCTATGTCCCACTACCTACAGGGACAGACACTATTGTCCATAGCAGTTGTTCAGTTGAACATCATCACAACAACACCTGATGGCACATATAAATCATATGACTCCAAAACACCAAAAATTAACCAGGAACAACGTTGCAGAGCAAACTCCAGAAGACCAGCAACCAGTCAGCTAAAACTCTTTAAAGCAGTTGTTAAGCGCTTTCGTAAACCTTCATGAGAACAACATCAGTTAATCAAAAACCTTCCCTATATATACCCCTCACTTATTAATCACATGACTTATTAATTAAATCAGTTAAAGTAAAACCAACAAATTACTAAAAAGCATTATAAAATACAAATTCATTTTATACTATATGCCATTAATTTTATCAGAGGAGTAATAGAACAACTATCATTTAATCCAGGATAGTTACAGGCATCTAATAAAATCTGCCATCTTAATTCCTGTTTGCCCAAATGTTTATTTATTAACTACCCTTGTAAATCCTTTTGTACCTGTTCTATAATTAAAAAAAATAAAATTATGATTATCAAATTTTTTACATGCCTATAAAGTGCTTTTGTGCATTTTTTGTTTTTAATACCTAAAACATGTTCATATATTCGCTTTTTAAAGGCCCTACTAGTTTTTCCAATATAAAATGCTAAACATTGGTTACATTGCACAAGGTAAACAACATTAGAAGTGTTACATGAAAAGTGTCCTTTAACTTTATACTTCCTATTCCTAATACAAAAACTATCCTTATTGTTTATATAAGAGCATAGAGAGCAACAACCACATTTTTTAGTACCAAGCTGAACCTGTCTCGTACCTGTACTGTTAAAAATCCTTTTTTCCAATCTAACTTTTAAAGACCTTTCTTTTTTGTAGACCACAGTTGGTGTGGGCCCCACCTTGTCCACCAAACCATTGTTTTTGAGTACTACATACCATTTTTTTGAATACTGCTAAAAATCAAATCACTATCCAAATTAAAAGTAGTAATGAAACTAAGTACATATTTAATCCCTTCAGCTGACGTGTTAGCATTATCATTTTTATTTTTCAACCGACATCCCAGTATGGGTGAATAAGTGCCATTTCCCCTTTTGGTAATAACTTCATTGTATACCCTATTTAATAAACCTTCTGGGTAGGCCCTTCTTCAAAACATATCAACCATCTTATTGGCTTCTTGAACAAACTGATCATTTTTGGAAACCATTTTGGCTGCCCCTTTACTACTGCTTTTTTTTTGATGTTCAGGATGCCAACTAGAATAATATAAATAAGTGTTGGAAAAAGTTGGTTTCCTATATAAGTTAGAATAAAAACAATGATTTTCAAAATCTTTTCCTATCTCAACATCCAAAAAGGAAATTGTGTTTGGATGGTAATGGGAGGAGAACCTCAAAAAATCAACAGTATTGTCTATATATAGTAGAAATTCATTCAGTTTGTCCTCCGTATCAATCCAATAAATGAAAACATCAACCAAAAATCTAAGATATATGGATGAACATTTGGAATACACACTATGTAAAATATACTGGGATTCCCAGTGGGCCATGACATAATTTGCAAAACTGGTGGCGCATGCCGCCCCCATCACTACACCAGTAGTCTGCGTATAAGTTTGGCCTTCAAAATAAATGAAGGTATTTTTCAAAACTACTTTCATAAGGGACATACAGGCATTAACTATGGTGTTGTTTAATATTTTTGTAGACTATAATTCCTCTTCAAACCAAACTAAACCCAATTCATGGGGTATAACAGAAAATAGATTGTGAACATCCATGGTTACAAAAAATCCAACTTCACTGTAAGGTATACTATTTAATTTCTCCAAAAACCTGCCATGAGTCCTTTAATATATTAGTATTATTTGATATACCATTTTTTATCTTGTTATCAATCCATTTTACAATATAATAAGGTTTAGCCCTACACCCATCAACTATCGGTCTAAAAGGTGGATGTTCAAGACATTTGTGTATTTTTGGTATACCAAAGATACTAGCTAAAGCTGGTTTATTATTTAGCATAAAATCCTAATCATCCTTGTTAATCTCATATTGCAAAAGCGTATCATACAAACGTAAATCAATTCTCTGAAATGCCACATTGATTTAATTCCTTGACACTTCGCAATATTTATCAGTAAAAAGCAAGGCATTGATATTATACTGGTAATCAACTGAGTTCATAACAACCACCCCGCCCCCCTTATTGGGTTTCTTTACCCAAATGTCACCATCATCAACCAAATCATGTAGTAGGGCATTCTCAATATCAGTTACATTTGAAAAATTAGACCCACTCCTGCTGTTTAAAATATTGCGGCTACATATTCGCACATTTTTTCAAAGGTTGAAATGGGGTTAATCAGGGGTGGATTGAATACACTGGGCCGGTATAATGAATTTCTATAACCATGTGATTCATTAAATAACATTTTAAGATTTAACTTTCTCGTAAACAATTGTAAATCACATAATACATCAATTACATTTGCTCGTCGGGCTTGTACAAAAGTAAAGCCCTTTGACAAAATATCGGCATGTCCAGTGCTGAGAACTTTGGTTGAATAATTATATATTTTAAAGCCTCCCAGTGTGTTTTCAATAATGCCCAAATTCATAGACATTATGCTACTTACAGTTTCGTTTAAGTCCATCAGTTCATAATGTTCCCCAAGGCCCTCCAAAGTTCCTGCTTCAATTTCAGAGCCAAATTCACTTTGATAAGGAAAAACTCTGTCCGACTGTTCAATTTTCTCCTGTAATAATTGTTGGTTTGTTTTGGATGGGCTCCTTGCTTGAAATGTGCTTCCCTGGTATCCTGTTGTCACCACGAGGGAAGACGCTTCCTCATGTTTTGGTTTTGAATGCGTTCGGAAGGCCGTGGGCCCACCCCCTCTAAAGGGATCATCTCATCCGTTTGCACGTGGACATCACTAAAATTTTCAAACCTTTGATTGGCTCTTTGCTGCTGGTTACCAAGGGAACACGGTGGTGCTGGATACACTTTCTTTTGCTCATAAATACTCATATCTCTTTTAATTTTATTCAATTTACGCTCATAGTTTTTTGTGCAGTAATTGCTAACAGACGAGTAAATGCCATCGTAGTCTTTCTTGAAGCGACCAAAGGCCGAATCCGATCGTATAGTTTCATTCAATTTCACCAACTTTTGATCAAGTATTTCAATATGCTTATTGTTGTATTTAACCATTAGTCACATTAAATCACAACCTGCGCTTTCAAACAGGGCATGTAGTTCATCAAGAAAGTCTGAATTATTAGCTGCCCCATTAGGGTAGCACCATAAGCACAACCCTTTGGGCACTTGTAATTCAATGTTTTTCTGCAAATAATTGTTTTCAAGCTGCAACCTTTTGTACTCAAACAAAGCTTTCTCAAATGAGTCCAATTGGTCAGCCATGGTAAAATTTTCATTTCCATCTTCAGCTCTCCTAAATCCAAGGGTACCATCCGTGTTAAAAGAAAAGTCATTTACCTTCCAGTCATATATCAGTTCTCTTGAAGATCTACCATTTAAGGTTGCCTGTTCCCTATTCAAAACCTGGGTGAAGGGTAAACCCAAGGAATCAGGGAAACCACTTTGTGCTACTGCCATGTTATTACCACATACTTGCCGAGCAATATCCGTAAGCTGTTGGCTTACTTGTAGAAGTAAGATAGAAACATCACCAGTGGTATTACTGTTTTGCTGTTTTTTCCTCTCTCTCTCTCTCTCTCTCCCCCTCTCTCTCCAGTAAATGTATTGAGCTACCTTGCATAGATTGCAGCCTGGCTTCAGTAGGTGATGCACATGATCAGGTGATGGCATCTGCACCAATCAGTGTCCTCCACTTGCTAACTGCATGCAGCTTGTTGTGTAGTACTTCCAATTACCACTGTCATGGCAACCACCTACTATAAATCCCTACATCATGTGGGCATCATCCATTTACCTTTCCTGTGTGGGGTCTATATTAGAACATCAAAGTTTCCAAACTTCGGATGTTCTAATATCGACCCCTATTCAGCAAAAGCTGAAAACATCGAACATACAGAACAGTGAATTTTTTCCCTAGGAAAAAATTTGCAGTTCCAAAACACACATACAACACAAGCACACCAAACAAACAGCAATCCACACTAAGTTCCATCACTATCACACACTCACCTCACCTGCACCCTAACCCTAACTCACCTACCCCACCCTAACCCTCACGTCCACACAATGGCACACATACCTAACCCACACCCTAAGCCTAACTAACCTCACCTGCACTCAATTGCACACTTACCTGAACCCGACCCGTAACTTTCCACCACAGTGCTGAAAATACCAAAGCAATAGAAATGGACAACCAAATTCTTTCCCCAGGAAAAAATTTGGTTTTCTATTGCTTCGATATTTTCAGCTTTTGCCGAATAGGGATCAGTATTAGAACATTCAAAGTTTTGAAACTTCGATGTTCTAATATAGACCCCCTTTATGATGGACATCCTTCCTGTGTGTGGGCATCAGTGTTACAGACAGCAGGTAGCGATACCTCTTACAAGAGAACCGGCATACTCAGGCTGGCCACATATTTGTAGGAGGTTCCAGAATTACAGACAGAGTGTGAGTAGAGTTGTGTTATGCTTTGTATAGTACTGGTGTTACAGGGTGTGTGTGTACATACTAGTTTACCTTGGAATGCAGTCTGTCTGCATAGCTCTCAACTGCGGGCATATCGTCTTGGTGGCCAGAGGTGTACCAGTCATGTTTTGTCTGTCCACCACACTGGCCCTGTGTCAGATATTTCGCTGGCAGTGTGTGTGTTGAGTGCTATCAGTATATGACTACATCCATTTATGTTTCTAACCTCAATTCCCGGACTAAGGGTATGTTACAGTCTATCCTGTAACACCAGTGACTTGCTTAGTGTATGGCAACAGTTTTCCACATATGGGCCTGTGTTCCAGCATCTGTCCTCCACCTACATATCAAGTTTGCACATATGACATGCTGTCAGGGGTTGTTCTGTAGTGGGCTGTGAGTATATCATGCTGCCATTGCTGCCATCAGTCCACTGCTGTTGTATCCCCCACACGTATGGTGGGGCTGGGGCCATATATGTGTGAGCTTCACCTACACAATACATGTGTGCCCTTATGCAGTCCAGAGGCTAGTGTATGTAACAGTGGTATATGGCCCTGTATTACTGAGTCTGGGGGTATGCACCAAATATAACCTAGGCTGTTACAAAATGTGGGGGTATCAGGGGTGAGCTGCCTTAAGGTATTTGGATGTACAGTACCATACAATTCACCTATATTTACATTACTTACATATATTGGGTTAATGCAGGCCTACTGCCTCCTGCCATACAGACTGTTCTGTTTGTCAGTGTGCTTGTGATGATGTTAGTTATGCCTTGTTATGTGACAGTTACATCCCATTGGGTCAACTGAAGTTTTTACCACCTATTGGTTTTGTACAGAGTGTAGATAGAGGCTGCTGAACTATGCACCTGCATTACTTACTGTTGATTGGTTGATATCTTGTGGCCCAGTCTGTCTTTACTATTGTGCAATTTGAAGGGCTTGGCCTGGACAGCAACAGTTGTGAACC
>NC_056746.1:1076717385-1076734885 GCF_019279795.1 Protopterus annectens
CGGACAGGGAGATCCCGGGGCGGGCCCCAGACACGCTGGTGCTCGGTGTCATGGCCAGCTGAGGTTGGACAGGTGGGTCCACTGGGACCGGCCTTCTGCATGCTACAGTGTTTAGATTTCATCATTTGTGGGTTAGTAATAGTTAACACATTTCAGGGTTAGGTGTAACAACATACATAGATATTCCCATTAACCCAGACACCAGATACGGAACAGTTGCATAGCCAACAGAACACGTGCATATATGGGACCACAGTGGTAATAAGAACAGCATGCAGGTACATTGATGGCACCATGCCACCAATGTTGGAATAATTCAATATAGCACATGCACGGGGACAATCAAATTATTTATCAAACAATTGGACATTATCAGAACATAGGTGTCATTACATACCAGTTGGGGTGGGTATGTTGATTATGGAGATATAGTGCGGGGGAGAGAAAGATGTCAATTAGCAACTAGTATATTCCTGTAGTCCACATTACTTTCCTAGTCAGTGCTGTTATCTGTACCTTACAAGTCTTACTACACTACCCTATAGCCATAGTTTGGACAGTGATATGGCTGTCATCATCATTTCACATGAACCGGTTTTACCTGCAGTAAACACCTCTTACCTGGTATACCTGTGGAGGGAATGGTTGTTAACACTAACTGTTTGTACACATACTCCTGGATTCTGGGTTGTTGTTTTGCACATAGCTATCCAACACTTTCTGCACAGACTCTGGCCATGTGTTGACCACACGCTGGTGTGTCGGGACATATCTAGAATGTTGCACTCTTCCACCTTTAGTGACCTGACACACACATAAACATGCTTTCCTACATAGTTATATTATGTAGCGCAGTGTGGGTGACAGTAACCAGTGATACTTTATTATTCAGAGAAACTGCAACACTCACAATTCCCTAGAATACCAGAGTGAACAGTACCAGTACAGGTTATAATGGTCTGTATTTCTCAGCACAGTGTTCATATCCAATGTACCTGTGGGAGCAATGTTTGTTAGCACTACCTGACTGTTGCCACACAAATTCCAGATTACACATTAGTATTATGCACATACCTCTCACTCTGTTACTGTACGCACTCTGGTCACAGCTTGACAACATGGGAGTGTAGATAGGACATACTTGAAATATTACTCTCCTAACTGTTTAGGGGGTTGCTACAGTGACAGGTGTGTTCTCATGATGTTTGGCAATCACTTGTATTCCCTGTTTGCTGGCTAAACATCCGGGAACATCCCACAGACTTACGAGGGGGACAGAGGGACAGGCAGCAGATATGGGCACATATACTGGACATTCTGGCCTCATCTGTACAGTTGTGAGGTATGAATCTGTATGCAGCCTAATTCCACTCCCAGCATTCAGACCATGGCTGTGTCTGCTACAACTTAAACACCGTCCATCACAGTTGTGTCTGCTATATAGATATTGCTGTATATCTCCTATCTGCTTTCTGTCTTATAAATCCCCTGTGCTTCTGAATTCTGACCTTGTATTACAACACTCATATACAGATTTCCTAGACAGTTATATCTTGTCGGACAGTGTGGGCGACAGTGATGTGTAATACCTCATTATTCAGAGCAACTGCATATCATCCTTGTATTTCTGGGCACAGTGTTGGTATCTGACAGACCTGTGGGAGGAATGTTTATTAGCACTAGCTAAATGTTCCAACACAGTACCAGATTCCACATTACTATTATGCACATACATCTTACTCTGTTACTGTACACACTCTGACCACAGCTTGACAAGTTGGGGTGTAAATAGGACATACCTGGCTTCTTAGTCAGATAAGGTATTGGGGAGTTGCTAGTGTGCCAGCTTTGTTCTCATAGCTGTGTGTCAATCAGTTGTATTTCCTGTTTACTACCTATACGTCTGGGATCATCACACTAATTTCCCAGGAGGACAGGTTGATAGATAACAGATATGGGCCACTTTACTAGACATTCTGGACATATCTGTACAGTTGTGGGGTATGATTCTGTATGCAGACTACTACCACTGGCAGGATTCGAACCGTGGCTGTGTGTGCTAAAAAATCAACACTTCACATCTTAGTTGCATGTGCTATTCATTTTTGTCGTTAGGATTTTCCCTGTTTACTGTTTATGTGTCTCTCAGTTGTACTAAATGGCCTCTGGGAATTACACCTGTCATATACAGGCATTCCTACACATTCATTTTATGGTGCACAGTGTGGGCAACAGTGCTTAATACTACAGTACTATTACATGACTGCATATCTACATTACCGTATGATACTGCATATCTACATTACCGTATGATACCAGGATATACACATGCAGTCCAGCAGTTAGATCTGTTTTGTCAGGCTATTACACTTTTATTGACTTACAAACAATATGAGACTCTTCCTGCCATAATTTCTATTGTATGCAGTACTTGCCTTGAACAACACAAGTTTTATACAAGCAATTAATTTACTACTACTTTTTTTTAATTTCCTATGACAGTAAATGCATGAGTATTACTAACCTGCCTCACATCGCAACATCGCCAGGTGACTGATGTGGGCTTCCTGGTTTGTGGCCTGCTCCATTGCAGCTGTGGGGGACATAAGTGGAATATTTAGCCATACCTATCCATGATATACCTGAGCTGGCAATTATTACACACATACTGGGGTGATACTTACAACTGGAACATCCCCTGCCACTCTTGCCTCCTGGAACCACTCCTCCAAGAGGTCCCTCTTACGCCGCTTCAGGTCGGCATAGTGGTGCCTGACCTGCTCATCAGTACGGGGTATGCCAGTGGTACCGGTGAAGTCATGGGTGAGACTGTCCCAGACCTCCACCTTATATTGGGAGCCCTGGTACTGACCCTGCAGCAGTCTCTGAGCCTGGCCTTTAACTAAGGGTCCTGCCATGACCTTGGACTCCTGGATGCATCAGCACTGCACCCGGAAGTGCACACCTTCTCCCCTTACTGCCATAGTGCCTACAAGGGGAAGCTGTAACCAGTTATGAGATGTATTCTCACCTCTTGGGTTTAAGTAGGACCAATTTCCCGCACTTTTCCATGATTGGCCGATTTTGAAAAGGCTAATCTATGGGCAAACCTGCTTAATGAAGGTTAGTTTAAAGGGGTATAACAGTGGGCACATTAAGTTAACTGGCCTACACATTGCTTGCACCTCCTAAGCTGGCCTGTGCAATGCCTAGCATTGCTTACATTAGACTTTGCATTATTTTTTCTTTTTGGCATTGATTTCTTATTCATTACATCTTATATATCTGCCTGGTATCCATGATTAATGTGCATGTACACTCTATGGGATCCTTGTGTTTTATTGCAGACTTCAACACTCTATTACAATTAACCCTCACTTCTGGGCTTACTGCTGTACTCCAGTTCACATATTTATGTTATCTAGTAGGTTATGGAACATATGACTGTATATTGATTCCTGTCACAGGTTCAGTTTGGTTTTACTATGGTGAGGACTTGTTTGCTGATACCTCATTATTCTGTACTTCTGTGATGGCTTGGTGGTTAACTGCTGTGACTATGGTGTATAGGGTCCTGGGTTTGAGACCTGCATGGTTGTTTATTTTGTTGATGGCCAGAATAAGGGCCGTTGGATACAGAGTGATTAAGGCACTTTTGAGCAGTTGTAAGCGGGTTTGTGTGACGGTAAGCACTGCTAACCTGCCGTTACATCTGCTTACAGAGAGTTAGCTTATAAATTGCTTAACCAGTATAGGCATTGCTTACTGTCATACAAATGGGCTTAAGCCCACTTACTAGTGCTTAAATATTCTTACTACTGCTTATTTGTGCTTAAACCTGCTTACTAGTGCCTGATTAATTATGACACTGACACCTCACATGTGCATTTACTGCAGTACTCCAGTTCATGTAAATATGTTATTTAGTGGGCTATGCAACATAAATATTACTCATAACATGCTTTGCCATGGAAAATGGAATGTGCTGCAGTGGGACTCGAAATGGGAATGCCTGCTCATAAGGCAAATGCTCTGCCCACTACACTATTGCTATGCTGCTTCATTTTCATATATCCTCCTTATTATCCTCTTCAGTTATTTAAGCTGTATTAACTGTAGCTAGGTGATGGGCACACTCGCGCACCTACGGTTAACTTTAATCGGATTTAAAAAAAAATTAAGGGTTTCTTCATTTTATTTATGTATACTGTTGCTGTTGTACACAAATGGGACAGTTGGTGGGGATATGCAGTCACCTGTGAGCGGTCTCGCTCATTTCATACCCCTTTCTGCTGTTCTTCCTTGCGGGGACGAGTTTATTCTGAGAGCTCTGCTCTCAGACACACCCCTTGCACTCTTACACACTCTGTGTAAGCCTAGGAGCTCAGGCAGCATGCCTCATTATTATGCATGGTGCGCTGCCTTCCTGCTCTTAAACGGCCGCCACCGTGCAGGACTAAGCTAGTCCTGCATGGAGGAATAGTAAATCCGGGGGTATGTTTTACCTAGTTATTGGAAAGTTTACTGGACACAACTGTTCCTTTTCAGAGGTAACCTGAGAGCATTGTCTGGCTCAATAACTTAGTCACACAGCAGGCAAATAAAGATGGCAGGAATCATATCCTGTATCATGGGCATAGGAAGCTGATCATTAACAGCTCAGAGCTTTAGTCCTCTTTGCTAACTGCCCAACTGTTCAGTCCTGTGTGCTAGACAAGACAGTCCCCCAAAGTTGCCCCAGCATCTGCCATGACTGTGCTTCCAGCATCAGCAGCATCCCTGCAGTAGTGATATATAAACTGAACAGTGCATAGTGTATCCTTGTCTTTTTGCAGTACTGAAAGAATATCACTTGTAACAACGACAGAAGTAAGAAGTGACAAAGTATGGCTACAAAAGCTATGTAATGTGCCACAATCTGTGTGGTGTAGCCCAGTTAGTGCACATGGACCACAGTAGACAGGCTTGGTGCTATGTGACACATAATATAGTACTGCCCTGTGTGTACCTTACACAGCCTAATGACCACTGTAATTTAAGTCTTAGTCATACCTTCCAGGATGCTCATGTTGCATGCTTTGCATCTCTGTACAAGAACTCATCAACAAATACTGTCCTCAGTACAATGCCCACACCACTCCTATACCTTATCTCACATACATATATTGCACATGCATAAACATATTTATTTATTTATTTATTTACATTTGTTGACCGGGAGTGTCCGACTAGATGTAGGTCCATTTTCAGTGGACGCCCGGGGAGAAAAGCTCCACAGTTAAAATAAACAGACAGTAGTTACATTGGATTACATAGTGATTAACAATTTAACATAGCAATTACAACATATTTACAGATGAAGAACATAGTACATCAGTAGATAACTAGAATCTTTATCTGTGAAATACATAACAGGCATTAACAAATGTTACAATAAGAAGTTCCTGCTGTATAATAAGTACTAGGCTTATGAGCATCTGAGCTTGCTATAATCAAGGTAGTTAGTGGAGTGGAAAGAAAGGTAGTGGTTGGATGGGGTGGGTGATATTAGAATGGGAGTTGCAAGGGCATAGCCAGCATGTTTTTAGGTGCGCTATTAGTAAAGTTTTGAAGTGGGTGCATGATGGTACAGAGGTAATTGTGGGTGGGAGGGAGTTCCATAATTTGGCTATGGTGCAAGAGAATAGTGCTTCACCAGCAGTTATTGGCTTTAGTGATCTGCAAGTGATTTTTGTTGCTGGATCTTAGCAGTCTGGTGGTGCGATGGGGTTGGAGTAGATTCTGGAGGGATGAGATATTTAGTGGATGGTTTATTAGTTTGTGGATGAGTGAGAGTTGATACCATTGAAGGAGGTGAGGTAGTTCAAGCCAGCCCAGTTCAGCAAGTGAGAGACAGTGGTGACTATGGTAGGATGCCCCTGTGGCGAATTTGGCAATTTTGTTGTAGCAGGTCTCTAGCTTGTTTAGATCGCATTGCCTTAGGTTGGTATATATTGGAGAGGCATAAAGTAGGGTGGAGATAAGGTGGGAATTTGCTATTGAAATCTTTGCTGCTTTGGTGAGAAGTTGCTTATTTCTGTATAACACTCCTAGTTTTTTGTGGACTTTTTATGGTCATGGATATGTGAATGTCAAATTTTAGTTTATTGTCTATTTCCACTCCTAGAAATTTGGTGTGTTCAGTTGGGTATATAGTGGTGTCTTTTGCTGTGATGTTAAAGTGAGAGTTGTTTTGAGTATGTTTGGTGGGTTGGAAGATGAGTAGTTTAGTTTTGTTTGGGTTAAGTATTAATTGGGTATTGGATAATCAAGTTTCAACAGAGGAAAAGGCTTCCTGTGTGACATTTTGCAGTTTGGGTAGGGACTGGGCTGAGCAGATGATGGTTGAGTCATTTGTGTATTGCATGAGTGTGCCATGTTTGGTGGCAGAGGCTAGATTATTGGTGAAAACAAAGAAGAGTAGGGGTCCAAGGATGGATCCTTGGGGAACCCCTATGGAGACAGGTAGTTGGGGAG
Organism: Protopterus annectens; assembly: GCF_019279795.1. Lineage (NCBI taxonomy): Eukaryota > Metazoa > Chordata > Ceratodontiformes > Protopteridae > Protopterus > Protopterus annectens. The sequence continues at coordinate 1,076,723,902 of NC_056746.1, forward strand.
ATATGTCATTCTGCCATACAACGGATTGTTGGCGGTCAGACAGGTAACTCTGAAGCCAGTTGGTGACTGATTGAGAGAAGGACAGGTTATTGAGAACAGAGATGAGTTGTTTGTGTGGAACCATGTCAAATGCTTTAAATAGGTCTAGGAAAGTAGCAGAGGAGAGATAGCCATTGTTTTTATGCTGAAGGATAGTGTTAGTAAAGGAGAGTAAGGCAGTGGTGGTGCTATGATTTGGTCAGAAGCCATGCTGAGTATTGGAAAGGAGGTTGTTAGTAAGGAGGTAGTCTGAGACCTGAGAGTGTATGCATCTCTCCAGTATTTTGGAGAGTGGAGAGAGAATAGCTATGGGGTGGTAATTGGTTAGTTCTGTGGAGGGTCCACCTTTGTGGAGAGGAATTATATGTGATACTTTCCACAGTGTGGGAACGTAACTTTCTGACAGAGATCAGTTAATCAAGATGGATACTGTGTAGGCCAGAGCATCAGCTGCGATTTGTAGGTATTCACTTGGGAGGTTGTCTGCTGCTAATTTGGTGGGCTTAAGTTTAGTTAAGAGTTTTTTTATGTTGGAGGTAGGTACAGGAGAAAAAGAGTAGGCAGTGGGGAGATTACTAGTTGAAGGTGTGGGTTGGAGGGGAGGAGGGGGGGTGTTTTTTAGCTAGTGATAGTATGGTTTGTGTGAAGTGTGTGTTGAATGAGGTAGCAATATTTTCAGAGGAGTGAGGGATGTTAGGAGGAGGGGTACTGACTTTACCTGGGTGGAGGATAGAGTTTATGGAGGACCAGAATTGTTTGGGGCTGTGTTGGGAGGAGTCTACGGCAGACTGGTACTATTGGAATTTGTCCAGTTTTATTAGCTTTTTGACTCTATTGCGTAGTTCTAGGAATTTCTGTCTAGTTGAGGGGGTTTTGGTTTTCCACCAGTGCTCTCAGGCTTTATCCCTGTTTTTCATTTCTGACTTAGTGGTTTTCTGTAGCCATTTTCATTTTCATATAATATAATATAATAATTAGGTTCAGATGATCTATATATCAATTAGTAGAGTTAGGAGACAAAGACCTCATCAAAGTTGAGGAACACAGTACTCAAACCTAGCCCTGATAGATCACGATTCTGGCTGTTCTGCTCCTAAGATACTGAAGCAGATGAGAAATGGAAAGGATATCCTAAAACATCATCTCTTATTCATGCATATGTGATATACACAGGCAAACCAATGAGAGCAGTGAAAATGCAAATACATATTTTATTTTATTTATTTACTTTATTTATTTTTATTAAATTAAACTATATATATATATATATATATATATATATATATATATTTTTTTTTTTTAACTATTTGAAATTTTACTAGGTAAGTGGGTTGGTCTATAACTCTTTTTATTTTATTGATTACTTAACTGATTTATTTTTAACTGGGTAGAAGACTGATTTGGACTATTTTAAAGTTCATCTGAGCCATAGCTGCCACATGTTGGTCCACGATGTAGCAATCCCCCCCGCCCCAGCTCTTCGGGTGCCATTTGTAGTGATCGGCTTATTACAGTCAGATCTTTACCCTCCCCCTTTCCACTGAAGAAGAGCAAGAAAAAAAGCCCTTTACTGTAGCAATCTGACTGCTTCATTTATATTAATCTGCTTACTAGATTCCTCCCTTGCTGCTTTATCAAAGAGCAAAAAAAAAAATCTTCTGTTTTTTAACTGTAGTAATCTGATATCAACTTGTCATAGCTTCACAACTTAACAGTACAAAGGAACCTCTGAAGTGCCTTTCTCTACCAGTATTCAGAAATGCTGGTACAGAAAGAATGCAGGAAATGCTCTTCCCAGTTTTGTTCATTAATACTTGTAGCCTAAGCAACTACTCCCTTCGACCCACCCCAGAGTGGGTTGTTAACCAGGTAATCCTACTGGACACAAGAGAACCTTTCAGTAGCACCCATGAGCACTTTTTAATTGACTTGCTCAGAGCCACAGTGCAGGAAAATGGAAATCGAAGAAAGCAGACCTTAAACTACAGAAAACTGCTCATCTGTTGTCTAACCATAACTAGAAGCAGCTGCCCCAGATGCAGGTTGCTAGATGGCACCTGCTGATGGTGTGGGAACGCAGTACTAACACTGATTTATGAAGCTGTGAAGGTCATTGTGGCTTCATAAATAAATGCCAGTGCTGATACTGAAGCTTGCTTCACAAGAACTGAGTTTTTTTTTGAACATCAATTTTGGAAAACTTTGAGAAGACTCTTTTTTTGGGGGGGGGGATTGCACAGGGACACAGGGCATCAGATGAGATAACAATTGCACAAGAGCTCAGGACACCAGATGAGATGACACAATTATGGTTCTGCATCTTGTTTTCATCTACATAACATGCATCATATTGAACACCTACTTCAACCTAAAGATCTTTTGGTATTGGTGCATACTATGTTGTTTTTGTATCTTGACTACTGCAAAACTCTTTACTTGGGGATACCTAACAGTGAACTTGATTAAACGTACCTAGTTTAATATTCCGCAGTTTGGGTGCTTACAGGTTTTCTCAGTTACCTTTGCATTATCCCCATTCTCTAGAGCTTGCACTGACTACCATTTGATAAATATCACCTTTAAAATCTTATTGTTACTTTATCTAGGATTTCATGCAATGAGTTCCCCATATCTTAAGGAGCTAATGGTTCCCTATCATCCAGGTAGGGTCTTACCTTCCTCTTTCTTCAGATTGTTGGAAGTCTCCAGGATATGGTTGGAAACCTCTGGTACCAGATGATTCTATTATTGGTTTGCAAGTCCCCACAACTTCTTCTCATAGTTGAGGAACTCTTCCATATTGTCAGGCTTTAAAAAGTAAGTTCCCTCCAAAACCATTTATTTAACTAGAAATATGATATTACTTGAACTCTTGTGATGGGTTGATTATAATTTTAGCTACAGTGTTTTAGTACAAGCACTTGTATATTGCTTCCTGCTTATAGTTTTAACTTTTATCTTATTTATTTCTGTGTGTGTGTGTGTGTGTGTGTGTGTGCATGTGCGTGTGTGCGTGTGTGCGTGTGTGCGTGTGTGTGTGTGTGTGTGTGTGTGTGTGTGTGTGTGTAGGGGGTGCAATTTTTCTGTTTTCTTTTTGTAACTGTCTGTCACTTTCATGTTAGGACATGAATAAATGAGTCTTCGTGGGTTCTGTTCAAGCAGCTTTATTTCATACAAACACATCACTATAGAGGCTTACTAACTATAACTTAAGTAACTTATATACAAACAACTGGGATCACGCATGCTTACTCTCTGACTGCTTCTACAAAGTGGCACTAGGGATTGCATGTGTCTGGAATTTATACGTGCATGCACAGCCTCACATGCTTCTTAAAGATAAAGCACACACACTTTACACTCTGATTTATATCCTCCCTCTTCGAGAAATAGATCATTCAATTTGTCATGAGATTATTTGGCATCCAGAAATCACAGGTAATCTATCAACATGCATTATACAACACTAAATACACATGTATATATAATCAAGTCCACATTGTTGCATATTTCATACTAGGCTTAGAAACTCATCCATATTGTGTGATATAAAACTGGTAATTAGATTTAGCAACTGGGACAGTTTTCACAAAATGGTTGACCTGTGGAATGTTCAAATTACTTTCTGGAACAGAATCAGACTTTTGAACACATGCTAGTCTAGACACATTCCCCGGGATTCAATAAAGTCATTTTTCCATGCAAGAACAGTGTAGCTGCTCTTGCATGGAAAAAGACAGCTGAACGATTCAGTAAACCACTGAATTAGCGTGCATTAGCCTCTCTACACTGTTCTTGCATGGAAAACAGTGCAGCATGCTAACTACCTCATTTCTTGGTGAAAATCATGCAAATGAGGTGAATTAGTGCTTCAGTAAGCTGCCAGGTCTCCGTGCAAGAACAGTGTCAGTGCAGAAATGTATTCGGTTAATAACCATGTACATTTTTGCAAATAACAAAACGGAGGCATAACAGCTCATAAGAAAAGCATGTATTATGTTCATAAGCATGCCAATGGCCAAATATAAGGCCATTGGCATGAAAAACTGTTTAATTTTTATAAAAATCAATTTTTTTTGGCTGATCTCGACAGTTTAAGCATAGGGCAGCGGCGCACAAACAGGCTCGTGCCGAAAATAAAATAAAAAAAAAAAATAAAGAGAAAACCCAATCCTATGGGAAATCTGCATTTTGCCATTGTAGTGTATGACATGCAGAATGAAAACAATACCAGGGAGCAGTGGTTGTCAAGGGGAAAAGGTCCATTTTATTGCAGTAACTATGGACTAAGATGGTGGGGTATGCAAATGAGGTGATATTTACTGAATCACAAAATATTCTAAGTTCAAAACCTGCACCTAAAACAAAACCAAAATCAAATTTAATTGACATGAAAGGGTTAATAGCATTCATGATTTAAACAGTTCATGATTGGTTAGAAAGGGAGGTGTGTGTATGACGCTTTCTGGTTTAAACACACTTTTAAAGCATTTGGGAAATTGTAATGGATATTCTCTGAAGAAGCCTGTTTTTTGTATACAGGTGAAAGCACTAAGAAATTACTTGTTTTTAAACTTATGGCGTGTTTCATTAAATTTGATTTTGGTTTTGAAAAGAAAACGAGCATTGTATGATTTGTTTCGTGGTGTTCCTCAAGCCTTCCCAGTTTCAGAAACCCGGTCTGGTTCTTATTACAAGTTTGGAGACGTGAGTTTTATTGGTAGTGTTTTGTGGATGAACTGCCGAATGCACTTCCTAAACTAGAGACTGTTTTGCGGATAAACCATAGAGCAACTAATGTTACAGTACGTTGAACTAACGCAAAAGTTGATACAAATATTACAAAATAAGGATACTTGTAACAAGACCAACACAGCTGAAAATCCAGAAGGCGTTACACTGACTGAGTCGCAGGCCCTTTTATTTACTATGCATACACCTCCAAGTACTTCGTTGAGAGACAACAATATAAGAGACGCTGTTACCATGGATAATAATAGGGTGACAAAAGATCTTGGTCCTGGTTTTGTGCAAAACAATAACAAGAACAAAGACGATGGAGGTATGATGAGGGGGTTAGACAATTTACTAGCCCCACCGATTGTTAATTGGGGGCCCAGGCACAATAATAGTACTGCTAATGGTTCGTTAAAGACACAAATAGTGACCTTTGAATTCAAATTACGGAAATTCAAGTCATTGCAGATGGACAATGTATATTTGGAGAGATCGATTGAACTACAACAATTCCCTAAAGGACTAAGGTTCTTTAAACTTCCAATGGGTTTTGAGGTAGGCACAGAGGGTTTTCAGGAACTTTCTGTACTTTACAATCGCACAGGTATGGATTTATTATGTATTATTATTCGTAATAATAATCGTTTAATTGACACCTTAAAAGAAGAACTTGACCAGCTCAACAATAGCATAACTAATGATCTTTTATTTGAGTTTAACAAAGACAAATTTGACAAAATATTTGTGGACATGGACTCCTTTGTTAACAAGAGACTTGCTATCAAAACAGAGAAATTGAATAGAGATAGCAGTGACTATGTCAACAATAAGGTTTTTGTTCATTTTAAAGAATATAAAAGTAGTGTGGCTAGAATGGAAGTATTTAACAAAGGGGCAGGACATATAAAATTCTCTCTAGCCAATGACAATATGAATGGTGAGGTTATAGTGGACAATACTGAAATTTTTAGTGACAATGATAATGATGATTTTTTAGAAGAAGTTCAGGTAAGGCACTTCGAAAGAATTCGGGAGCGCAACCAAGTCACAGCCCAACAAGAACAGTTCAGGGGGAGGGGACAGAGACCACTTGCACAGCAGAGATGGTCACAAAGGAACTACTGATTGCTTTAGATACAGTTACTGAAACAAAAACAAATATACATGACTGTTCCAGTAACCTCTGTGATTTTAATTCTATTGAATATTTGAGTGACTTTGTTGATGATAATTATGCCTGAATGTTTTGATACAGACTGTTCTAAGAACTGTTCAGGTTTTTCTGATGATTTGTTTGATTTGCATACATTTGAGTTAAATAACAAAGATTATGATGTTGACATGAATTCTTGTGACCAACAAATGGATATGATTCAAAATGGCTGTATTATCAAACATGACAATATGTGTATATACAATTTTACTGATTTACAATTGCATAAAAATCATTTGAGCTTTTTTAAAAAAGGCTTTAAATTTGTTCCCACCTTTAAACAAGAGGTAGCAAAGTTATTAGTGAATCTTAAACTATGTACCAAACAATTAAATCTTAGTATGTTTTTTACTAAAAACTCCAGTCCTTGGACAGATAGAAATGTATTGCTCAAAAGGTCAAGTGTGTTTATTCCCCCGATGAATCCCAATATACATCTGTTTGAACAAATGTGTGAGTCACAATTCAGGAGACTATTTGAAAAGAAGATCAAATTTGAGGATAATCTGACACAAAGTGAAAGATTTTATCTTGCTGAATTAACTAACAACAATAATTATAGGATTATGAAACCAGATAAAGGGGGAGGGGATGTTTTAATGCTGAATACCGATTATATTAACAGTATGTTAACCTTGTTAAATGATTGCAATACATATATAAGAGTTTCTATACATGAGGTTAATAGAGCCTATACTAAAATAGACTGGCACTTATATGAGTGGTTAATTGATGGTAGTCTGGATAAAGCAGAATATGAGTATTTAATAATGGAGTTTCCAGTACTACCGTCACTTTTTGGAATTCCAAAAATACATAAAAATACTGGCTACCCTCCATTTAGACCCATAGTGTCGGCTAGAGGCTCTAAAACTGAAGCAATTGCTTCTTTTGTTGATTTTTATAGTAAACAAGCTTTAAGTAGACTTACTCATATTTTGAGATATTCATGGCATTGTTTGGAGGTAGTTAACAAAGAAGACATGGATGAAGAGTTTGTGATGTTGACCATCGATGTGGTTAATTTATATACAACTATACCACATGAACAAGGATTGGAAATATTTAATAACAGTTTGGTAAAGTTTATTAATTTAGAAGGAAGTAAAATTAATTTGATTACAGATCTAGCTGAAATAGTTTTAAACAATAACTTTCTTTCATTTGAAGGTGAACGGTATAAACAAATAAAAGGGGTAGCAATGGGGGCCAAGTGTGCACCGGCATATGCCAATCTTGTTTTGGCGGATTGGGAAACTCAAAAGGTCCTCACCTCTAAGTTTATGGAAAACATAAAATTATATTTACGTTTTCTTGATGATATACTGATCTTTTGGAAGGGGTCAGTAGATGAAATCTATACATTTATTGAATATATATAAATAATACAACAAATTGTTTAAGGTTCACTTATAAAATACATAATGAGAGTTGTAACTAGTTGGATCTGTTATTACTGTATGACAAAGAAAAGAAAACAATGGAATCTAGATTGTACCGGAAAAAAACATATTCCAATTCCTTTTTACATTTTGGGAGTTGTCATCCTTTCCACCAGAAAAATAACATAATTAAGGGCCAAATGGTGAGACTTTCAAGACTAGTTAGTCAAGACAACTTGTTTGAAGTAGAACTTGCCAAGTTGGTGAATATGTTTTTAGAGAGAGGAAACCCCCATGACATTTTGGAAAAAATTTGGTGTGAAATTGTTACAAAAAGAAAAACAACTTTCATACCTATAATGAAGGGTGGTCTTTTAAATACTGGTAAAGTTTGTAATGGGACTAGAGAAGTTACTCAGAGAGCTATGATTTTGCCCTATAATCATTTAGCTGGGCAGATAAAGTCTATTTTGGTGGACACATGGGACAGTGTGCTTAATAATGATAGTATCAATATACTGGGCAATAAACCATTTAGTACATATAGTTGTGGGAAAATTTTGAAAGAAATATTAGAGACTCAAAACAGTTCCAATGTATATAAGAATTCTAAGATGAGTAAGTGCGGGTCTTGTGGGGTTACAAATTTATCAATAATGGACCTTATGTTGTTATCCATAATTTTGGTAGGACATTAAAATGTCCAGGGTTTGTTAATTGCAATACTAAAATGGTGCTATACATTGCTACCTGTTTAAGTTGCCCTACTTTTTACGTAGGAAAAACTATAAGGAAATTAAGGTTGAGAATAAGTGAGCATATAAGAGATATCAAGAATAAGAAAAGTTCAAATGCTTTGTACTTACACAGTCAAGTTTGTTCGAATTTCAATAAATTTATTTTTTTCGTTATTGATAGGGTGCCACACAATGATAGAGGAGGCGATGCCAAGACATTGTTAGAAGTCAAAGAATGTCTGTGGAAACTTAGACTTGACACCTCCAAGCCTCCGGGCATTAATGACCATATTTCTATAGCGAGTATTTTAAAGTTAAAATCATATTGTATTTGATTGATGGATTTAAAGATCACAATTTTTTTATTCATAGTTTTTATTTACAGTTTTTATTAATATATTAATATATAGTTTTAGTTTATATTTATATGATATTTGTCAGTAAGGATTTTGTATAACATAGACACAAATTTTAAATATTTTTATGTTATTGTTTTTGGTTTGGTTCTTAAAGATTTTGTTTTTTTAAGGAAAATTGTAGGCTGTTAAGATCTATTGAAAATGTGCATATACATTATGTAGTATGTAGAGTGTTGAAAATAATCTTAGAACATGAAAGGGTTAATAGCATTCATGATTTAAACAGTTCATGATTGGTTAGAAAGGGAGGTGTGTGTATGACACTTTCTGGTTTAAACGCACTTTTAAAGCATTTGGGAAATTGTAATGGATATTCTCTGAAGAAGCCTGTTTCTTGTATACAGGTGAAGAAGAAGAAATTACCTGTTTTTAAACTTATGGCGTGTTTCATTAAATTTGATTTTGGTTTTGAAAAGAAAACGAGTGTTGTATGATTTGTTTTGTGGTGTTCCTCAAGCCTTCCCAGTTTCGGAAACCCGGTCTGGTTCTTACCACACTACCTATACCTTACCATGTATAGGCAGTATACTGCATGCATCTGACATAGTCTGCCTTTACGCACTGTCCTCACAACTGCCTCAGACACAAGATAAGTCAGTTTCATTACAATAAATGAATGGTGTACAATGTTCTGATAGCATATCTATGGTACTGATGCAAGCATGCAAGGGAATGGGGTGGCTGCATGGTATAGCAGCAGACAACTGACAGCTATATGGACAGCAGGGACTGTATGCACAGTACTGCCTTCCCCACACTATGCAGTACTACTGTAGTTAACAAAAAAGTCCACTGCAGTACATGTGGTGAGCCAAATAACTGGGGGGTAATAGGTCACATACATGGATGTCAAAGTGGGGGACCCATACTCACCCCCAGTCTCACCAAGCAAGTCAGCTGTTGAAAGCCAGACAGAAATGTCTGGCCAAGGGCCTGAAATGGCAAAAGCAATGAAATGTCCACCTGCAGACTTTTACACAGTGATATTGCAGCAAGTCTGCCAGTTGCAGTATGACTCTGAAAGTTAAGAAGCCCCCAAACTAAACATGTGTATGCAACAACAATCTGACCTCTGGTTAATACCGTTATCCCATATTCTCAAAGATAGGGCACACCACTATGCTTAATGGGACCAAAACATTATGCAAACAGCAGCACAGTCTGTGCAAATGTATATTGTGGGCAGGTGTGCCAGTCCCATAGAAATGCAGTAACATGTCCCTAGCTGTAAGCAGCATCCAGCCATCACCCAGGGTGATGGCTGAATACAAACTGAAACAAGTGTCAGTAATGCTCAGTTCACTTACTGGTGCCATCCCAGGGGTGTCCCATGCTTGTAGCCTGGGAACATATGCTCATCAGAATGTGCTGCCTTGCTACAGATGGCCTACATCTGCCACACCTGGCCTACAGGCCTCTGGCAAACATCCATAGTTCACACACAGTGCACTTTTAGGGAGTATCATGGAGTCCATAACACCAGTATAACATAGTCATCAAAATACTGACAAAGGCCATGTGGCTAAATGCTAGGAGTATACCTACCAAACTCAGAGAGACCCAGATATCTGGATAAAACCACAAATAATGGGGTGATAAAGGTCCAAATAGAAAGGCACATGTGAAACTCAGCTGTAATAATGTAATAAATGCGATTGAGTGGAAAGTGTTGTATTACCATAGAATGTCTGAAGGGTATGAAGTCTGAAACTGTGAACATACTGTCACTAATCTCTGACCTCAACCCTGACTGAATTGCAAAACACAAGCTTGAAAACCACACCTGTATGGGTAACTTACCAGATATATGAGTCATGAATTCTGTGAAACCCCCTACAGTTAAGAGGTATGGCTAGGAGTCTAAACAGGGGAATGCACACACTGCAGGGAGTCCTAACCCTGGAAGATGGTAATCTGTTGGCACCCACAGAAACCTGGCCCACAGCCATGGGGAATAACTGAAGCCTTCCCTGATAACTTATCCCATACAACAACATGACTCAAAAATGTGGGCAGACAAGCAAAATGATGGGGGGTATGCATATATGTCAGACAGGCACACACCTCCAGTCTGGTCAAACAGTGTGAGACACACAAGATCCCCAAGTGTGGTCAAGCCTTGGCATGACCACTATGCAAACAGATGGTAGCTACAGGCCAACATATCTGACCCAGCCCCCACCCAAACACATATCTTACTCCCAACAAATTTATCTGGAGTCCACCTGTCATCCTGATCCTGCCTGACTTGTATTATCCAACCATGTACTGGTAACCAAACTATGCCAGAACAGAAATTCACACAGATTCCCACATCCTAGTATATCGCCAAGGTGCTTGACCATTTACTCAGCATCAGCAGTCAATTGTCTGTAGCCATACATTTCAACAGGCTGGATTGTGCAAGAATGCCTAGCAGTTGGCCCATAATATTTGCTTGTGCAACATCCAGGCAGT